>NC_065447.1:32508835-32808835 GCF_917563875.1 Diabrotica virgifera virgifera
TGTACATCGAAAGCAATTAGGCAGTGTAAATTATTATTACCAGATTTTACCATTAGCTGGGTCCATCGAACTATTAATTTTATGTGTGTGTGTGTATGCAACACAAAATGAAAATAGATGACGATAGGAGTATACCACCAGATCGGGAAAGGAAAGAAAGTCAGTATGAAAATATTAATAATAAAAATCAAAACGCCAATAATAAGGTAAGCGAAATATGAATTGAAAAAAATTATAACTCAATCATTATTCACCAAATTTGTCATATTTGGCCGCTACGGGCGCTGGCATATTTTCGTGTTTTCCCACCATGGTCACGCACGGAGCGAATACACAACTATATCCGTGCAGTGATCAAGAAGAAATAAGAGGAATAATGACAGCTGTACCAACGAAGCGGAAAACATCTTGTAATTTGAACGTAGAGTGCTGTAACTGTAAGAATGGGAAGGGAGATATTCTAAATGACACGGCTTCAACTTTGGAGAGAAAAGAAAAAATTAAGTAAAAAAGCAGTAGTAAAATAACTTAAGAAAAATAAGCGCAGGAGGAGCCAAAGTGCTAGTAGAAATAATGAAAGAAGAAGGGTAACGCCGTAATACAAAATATAGTAAAATAAAATTAGTAACAATGGAATAATGACCTTTACATGCCAATTAATTTGCAGACAAACTATAAAACCATACTCTGAAGGAAACGCCTTATAGGCCAGGGTAATAAGAAAACAATATAACCTGTTCGGCTAAAAATATCGAAGATCTTCAATTCCTTATAGATCGAGTCACTAGAGAATGCTCCAATAACGGATTTAACATAAATGCAACAAAGACAAAGTTACTCGTGGTTAGTAAACAAGACGTCGGCCCTATGCAACTAATTGTCAATGATGAATCAATAACAAAAGTTAACCATTTGAATACCTAGGATGTTGGATAAACGAGACACTAAATCCGGATGAAGAAATTAAAACTCGTATAGAAATTGCAAGAGGAGCATTTATGAAACTTAGACCTATTCTGAGCAACTCTCAGCTGAACTTACAACTAAGAATCAAGTTCCTAAAATGTTATGTGTATCCTGTATTACTATATGGATGTGAAACCTGGATCATGAAGGTTAACATGATGAACAAATTAGAAGCCTTTGAGATGTGGTCGTATCGTAGAATGCTCAGAATATCTTGGGTTCAAAACATTTCAAACAGAAAAGTCTTAAACAGGTCAAGGCGAAGGTGACTTAATGAAGATGATAAAAAAGAGAAAACTTGAATATCTGGGGCATATAATGAGAGGTAGCAGATACAGGATGCTGCAGTTAACATGGAAAGATCGACGGAAAAAGAGGAATTGGTGGAAAGAAATATTCATGGCTCCGAAACCTTCGTCAATGGAATGGCTTAGCAGCAGATCAATTGTTACATGCCGCACAAGATCGAGAACGATATCGGCAAATTGTTATGGAAGCTACCCACGCCTAAAAATTTGGGCACGGTACTTAACCCTTAAACGCCCAAGGGTGGGTAAAAAATGTCCACCTAATGCGTATTCCCTTGTAACATATTTATTACGTGTTTAAATTTTTTTTAAAAATTATTTATTGTTAGAAAGACAACCCATTATCGAATGTTAATTTGGTTCTACCAATATTTTTGAAAATAAAAGCAGCATCTTGAGTTAAATATGGCTGGGCATAAAAAGTACATCCTTGGCAAAACTTGTTACTAAAGGTTTCTATATAATTTCTCGTTGGTAGGAAGATAATCCATATAACTATCGATGTATAATTACATAATCTACATAATTATCCGCCAATGAGAATCCGGCTGAAAGAAAAAATATGGAGAAAATCGACAAATCTGAATTACTGGCTTTTACTGGTATGTTAATTTTGATGTACATTGTAATTTTGTTGTAAGGTTTGTAAATTGTTTATATTAATATTTTAGAAGATGCTGTGTTTATTAAGCATAAGATTCTTAAGTTTAATCCATTTTCAACAACTCTCAATAAATATATTAGCTATTTTCGAGGTGGACATTTTTTACCCACCCTTGGGCGTACATGGAACCTAAAAAAGGTTGGGCGTTTAAGGGTTAAAGAAGAAGAAGATAACCTGTTCGTGAGACTTCAACAGCCAGGGCACTAAATCGTTTTTTCGACAGGTAATACGTATAAGAACAAATTGTAACTATTTCCTGCGTAGGATCTGGCGGCCATTTTTATTTGCAAACAGTTAATGTCAAAAACGGCCTTTTTTCTTGTTTATTTTTCAAATCAATGGAAAACAGTGAAACATGTATTTTTTAGTACAAACATCTTCGAGAGAATGGAAAAGGTTTTAAAAATAGCGTATTACAAAATTTGTTATATCCATTTATTTTAATGTAATTTAGAAAAAAGTCGAAATTGCAAAAAAAAATTTATTTCGCAATAACTATTGTAAAAATTAGTATATAGGTTTGAAATTTTTGTCAAATGAGGGTTCTTCAATTGTTTAAATATTATTCAAATTGTTTATCCCAGAGAGCTTTTCTTTGCAATAACATAAGCTAGAAAAAAAAAATGATTTTAGAAGCATTCTACAGGTATCAAATGAAAGAGCATGAGCTATGCTTTCAAATTAGTTTAGAAAAGGTAAATAAAAAATGCGTTTATTAGTAAGAAATAATTATGCAAAAGTATCGTCAATTTTTCCTTATAAACAGTTTGAATAATTTTTTTCAAGAAAATATATTTTTTTACCCTGTTTTAGTTGCACAACTACCAAGTAATGTTGTTTATATAATAAGTATAAAAAATTCTAATAAAAATATATTATCTATTATATAAAAAAATAAAATGTTTATAAGGAAAGATTGACGATACTTTTGCATAATTATTTATTACTAATAAATGCATTTTTTATTCACTCTTTTTGAACCAAATTGAAATTATTGCTCTGTTATTTGACACCTGTGGAATGGTCCTAACAATATTTTTTTCTGACATATGTTATTGAAAAAAAATGCTCTCTAGGATAAACAATTTGAATAAAATTTAAAAAATTGAACGAGTCGCTTTTGAATTTTTACCACATATTAAGCACCAAAAAACCCTCATTTGATAAAAATTTCGAAGATTGAATACACTAATTGTTACAACTGTTATTAGAAAATTAACATTTTTTGCAATTTAGACTTTTTCGCAATTATATTAACAATAAATGGGTGCATCAAACTTTGTTATACGTCATTTTAAAGCTTTTTCCATGTTCTCGAAGATGTTTGTACTAAAAATGCCATAAGTTTCACTGTTTTCCATTAATTTGAAAAAAAAAATAGAAAAAATGCCGTTTTTTGACACTAAATTGTTTATAAATAAAAATGGCCGCCAGATCCTACACAGTAAATAGTTACAATTAACTCTTATAGGTATTACCTGTCCAAAAAAACACTTCAGTAACCTGGCTGTTAAAGTGTCATGGACCAAACCTTATTACCCTGGACTATTACTAGAGTATGTAAAATGCTAGCAAAAATTATTAAAAATAAGATAAGGACATGGACAGAGCATAATATTATTATTTTAAATGCAAATGTAGGGGTGAATTTATCAACAAAGAACAAGAGTAGATTAATTTTTTATATTACCGTTTATATTTACATTTAATAGATTTCGAGGAAACCCAAATTATAAATAAAAAGCCAGAAATGACACAAAAAAGATAAATATTCCAAACTGGTAAACTCAAGACACGCTACAATATCTAGAATCTAGAATATATACACCGTTTTTAGGTAGGCGTCAACGCTTTTCCGTTAGAGATCTATGGAGGAATGTCACCAGGTTATTCTAGACCAGGCCGTAGACTCTTCAGAATTTTAGACTACGACGTTAGCCTTCTTATTTGTCTATTCACCGGCCGGGTCTAGAACCTCTATCGCATATCCTCTAGATTTGGCGATTGAGCGCATCAGACCGCTAGACTATCTGGCCGACTAGAGTCTATCTAGAGTATCTAGAATATATAACTTATACTATCTGACCGACTAGAGTCTATCTAGAGTATCTAGAATATATAACTTATACTATAATAACTATATAATATATAGTCTATCTAGAGACTAGAGTCTATCTAGAGTATCTAGAATATATAACTTATACTATAATAACTATATAATATATAGTTATTATAGTATAAGTTATATATTATATATATATATATATATATATATATATATATATATAGAATATATAACTTATACTATAATAACTATATAATATATAGTTATTATAGTATAAGTTATATATTCTAGATCCTCTAGATAGACTCTAGTCGGTCTGATAGATCTGACCGACTAGAGTCTATCTAGAGTATCTAGAATATATAACTTATACTATAATAACAATATAATATATAGTTATTATAGTATAACTTATACTATAGTAACTATATAATATATAGTTATTATAGTATAAGTTATATATTCTAGATACTCTAGATAGACTCTAGTCGGTCAGATAGTCTAGCGGTCTGATGCGCTCAATCGCCAAATCTAGAGGATATGAAATCTAGAGAATAATTATTGTACTTTCTTTCAGATCGTCTGACAGAAAATCAATCTGCGTTTGCTTTGCTTTCTGATCGTTTATAATACAGTTTCTTATGTATGTGATTACGCATTATAGTCTAGTAAAATAAAATTTCACTACATGTAAAACAAAATGTAAATTGGTACAGGTTAAAACAAATTTTATATCAAAGTTTAGGTGGGTACAAAAGATATTTTCAAGAAAGTATCCAAATCACACAAGGGGATCATTCTTTAAATAATTAAAAAGGGGTCATTTTTGCAAAAAAATTACTTTTTTAACTGCTGAGGTCATTCAATTACTAATGAAGGTCTATAGGATTATTTTCTGCAAAGTTGAAGGGTCAATATTTCACATATAACTTACTAAATTAAATTTGGCCCCCTATTTATTTAAATAATTATACATGAAACTTTAAAAACAAATTTGCAAAAATTATTTTTAGCGTTTTAAATAAGCACTATAAAATATCTTATTTTACAGGAAAAGTTGCACTATGTTATCAGTATTAATCAAAAAAAATTAGTCCAAAAATATTTAATATTTTTTGAGATATTAAATTTGTTTATTAAATGTTACTCTATTTTCAATTGCAAAAACGCGGTTGTTGCCAAAGAAATATTCACCTATATTAAATCTTATTAGTTTTATTTTATATATATTTTCGATAAATGTATTGATAAATTCAAATTTCAATTAAACTTCCCCCTAAAATGACATTTGAAAATTATTCAAATTTGTTTATAATTTGTTTTTTTAATAACGTCGCGGGGATTAAATATTTTGAAATGCCGTTTCGATAATTGGTTTTCTGGGAATTTTTCACTAATTAACACATTTTTTGTCTTTTTTTCCTCTTCTTTTTTTTCTTGGAGTTATATTACAACGGGCCCTTTAAGGGTTAAGTTTCATTAAGAATGTCGAATCTCTAAGTTCTAGACCTAAAAATATTAAGATTGGTCTAAAATCACTTAAATAAAATGTGGCTGGTTACTGAGTTACAGGGTGTTTAATTTAAAAATTAAAAATTATTTTTACCAAGTACTTTCAAATTATTTGACGCATCCTTATCATACTTGTCAGAAAGTGTGGGTACTATACAGTCTACTAAATTGTGACAAATAAAAGTTTCTAGCTACTACTAGAGGCGTACGACAGGATATAGTTAATGGTTGACCCTTTCCAAATTCTACGCCACTGAGGGAATTACTATTTTAGCGAAATTTTTCGATTCTCCAATACTTTATATGTAAATAATATACTCTTTACTGGTAACGATTAAGTCATTAGTTTTCGAGATATTGGACGTTAAAAATGAAACGGCATAGTTATTTTGATTCATTCATTCATTCATTTTAAACTTCCAATATCTCTCAAACTGATGACTTTATCGATACCAATAAAGTTATTTACACACAAAGTATTGGAGAATCGAAAAATTTCGTTAAAATAGTAATTCACTCAGTGGCGCAGAATTTGGGAAGGGTCAATCATTCACTATCCCCTGTCGTACGCCTTTGGCACTAGCTAGAAACTTTTATTAATCACAATTTAGTAGGGTGTATAATAGCCACACTTTCTGCCAAGTATGATAAGGATACGTTAAATAGTTTTAAAGTATCTGGTAACAATAATTTTTAAATTTTTAAATAAAACACCCCGTAACTCATTAAGTAGCCACATTTTATTTAAGAGATTTTAGTTAAATCTTCATATTTTTAGGTCTACAATCTAGATCTCATAGACTCGACATTTTTAATAAAATTTAACCCTAAAAAGGCCCGTAGTAATAAAATTCCAAGGAAAAAAGAAGAAGAAAAAACGACAAAAAAATTGTGTCAATTAGTAAGAAATTCCCAGGAACCCAATTATCGAAACGGCATTTTAAAATACTTAATCCCCGCGACGTTATTAAAAAAACAAATTATAAACAAATTTGAATGATTTTCAAATGCCATTTTAGGGGGAGTTTAATTGACATTTGAATGTATCCATACAATTATCGACAATATACATAAAAATAAAAATAATGAGATCTTAAGCAGGTGAATATTTCTTTGGCAACAACCGCGTTTTTGCAATTGAAAATATAGTAACATTTAAAAAACAACTTCAATATCTCAAAAAATATTAAATATTTTTTGACCAATTTTTTTTGCTTAATACTGGTAACATAGCACAACTTAGTCTGTAAAATAAGATATTTTATAGTGCTTATTTAAAACGCTAAAAATATTTGTTTGCGAATTTGTTTTTTAAGTTTTATATACAATAATTATTTAAATAAATAGGGGGTCAAATTTAATTTAGTAAGTCTTATGTGAAAGATTTACCCTTCAGATTTGTAGAAAAAAATCCCATAGACCTTCATTGATAAGTGAATTACCTCAGCAGTTAAAAAAGTATTTTTTTTGCAAAAATGACCCCTTTTTAATTATTTAAACAATGATCCCCTTGTATGATTTGGATACTTTCTTGAAAATATCTTTTGTACCCACCTAAACTTTGATATAAAATTTGTTTTAACCTGTACGAATTTACATTTTGACTTTTTTTATTTTATTAGGCTATTATTAGTTTATATATTACTACAAAATATGTACAATAATTATTTAAATACTCTCAAAAAAATTAATACTTACAGCAACACCAACCATCAGGTTCATCAACACAATACTTGTTAATATAACAAAAATGAGAAAGATAAATCGCGAAGTAGCTGGTAAAATTTTTGGTGCATCTTCGTCCTCTGCAAACATGTCTCCATACTCGAACTCACCCATCATCATTACAGTGGTTTTCACTAGAGCTCTCCAGGGATCGCTGAATTGGGGAAAGTTGTGGAACTGGACTGAAAAGCTCAAGGTAAAACCAATTAGAAGACAGACATAGGCGCATAATACCTGAAATTAAAAAAACATGGTTTCAGTTTATTTTAATTAATAATATTATGTAAAATATTAAGGGTATGGGTACATAATTCGCAAATATTTTACGGCTATCCCTACCTTATCTGTCTTTACATGGCAAATTACGTGTAGTAAAATTCACACTGGTATGGATATGTACATATTACTAAAATGTCATTCTACTTGACAATGTCATAATTAGCTTAAAGAGATGACTTTTGAATGTCCTTTTTAATAACTGGTAATTTTTGTATAATTGCAAATTATCAATTCAGTTAATAAATGTGATAATTATTTCACTAGCTATGTATTCAGTGATTGTAATAATTTATATGTACCTACAACAAAAACTAATACTCAATCGAGAAAAGAGGAAAAGTGTTAAGTGATTTTTTAAAAATATATTGTTACTATGGAACGCTTACAATTTTGAACAGCTTTTACAACAAAATACTTGGATCACAGAATATATCTTGATGTATTCTCTGCTTCTATCTTCCATAAATAATACGCAATAAATAACTTTTTATAAAGTTCACCTCTTAAATCAATTATTTATCAAATACACTATATATCAATATTATTTGATCAACAACTAAAAATATTCCCGATTCATGTCAAATAATTATTTAAAATTGTCACTGATTGTCAGTGTCTGACTGACAATATTCTATTCGACTAAGTGCGTTGTATGACAAAGATAGATTTGGATAATATTGCCACGGACATTGTGTTCATTTTTTTCGAATCCTGAAAAAACCAATAAATATTTTTGAAAAATGTAAACGCAGAATGAAAGACTAAATTATTACCGAGGTCCGAAAGTCCCTTAGAATAAATAAAAAGTTTATTTTGAATGATATATTTGAAATTAAAAATAACACTAAATTTTCTCTTAGTTTTTCACCCCTATAACTTATTAAAATAAACATTATAGAAGTTCTCAGGGACTTTCGGCCCTCGCTAATAACGTAATCTTTCATTCTGCGTTTAAATTTTTTAAAAATACTTATTAGTTTTCTCAGGATTCGAAAAAAATGAATCCCCATTTGAATAGCATTGCAGCCGAAAAAACGTACCGATCCTCTTAAGCCAAAATATTAGAGGAAAGTAACCAACTATGGAATAGTGTCCTAATATGGAAATCCTTGATTTCTCCGAAAATATAAGTTGGAAGCGCAATAAAAGACCATCCTCTATTTCAGTCGCTCTCTTTATTATCGTATTCACACCTCTGTGTCAGATGCGCGAACGATACGTGTCTAGCAGGCGCGTTTTGCTTTATCGTCTCGCAGAAAATTTCAAAGGTAAATATATTCAACGAGTATTATTGGTTATTGTTATTATGCAGGAACACAGAGTTGTTATGCTATTGAGTATATCGATAGTACCTTTATTTTAATATTTTATGACCTTCTGTAATTAAAACATTGCGACTTGAAAAAATGCTGATACTAGTTTAAACTAATGTACAAATATAGACAGCCGTTGGTGCCTAATTATGGAATAGAGGATTAAGTGCGTAATGTGTGGGCTTATTATGATTGTGCTGATCCAGAGTTTCATACATGGATCTGTGGTATCTGCAAGTGAATTAAGCTACTTCTTTCATTTTTCACAATTTTCTTATTTAAATTTATTTGATCTCAGATGTTTATGTCTATTTTTGTTATCGATATGTTGGTTTATGCCTATATTCTATATATGCGAACCTATTCCATATTTGGTTACTCATTTGGGGTTTTGTTTTTGTGTTCGATTTTTTTTGTTAATTAAGATATTTAATAGAAGGATTTTAATTACTACATAAAAATATATGACTGATTTTTCATAACATTAAACTGTTTTTATTTCTATATAATCCAGTCGGGTTAGACGAATAACGGGCCTAACCTTGCATTAGGAGCTGCCCCAAATTTTATTTTTCTAATATTTAGGGAGGGTCAATATTAGTACAAATTTAAAATCTCGACTGAGTTCCACCGTTGCGTTAGCCGCCATCTTGATTTTAAACCAGAACCGTTTTTGCTCAATATCTCCGCCATTTTCAATTTTTTGACAAAAAGTGTAAAAACTGAAATTGTTGAAGGTGCGATTTTCTATAATTTCATTTATTATAATTTTTTTCGTGCGGTCGATATTATCCGAGTTATGAGGGGAACATAGTGAGAGTTGGAGCATAATTATTGAATTATTGAATTATCTCGTTTATTATTAGTTTTGCAACTAATATGTACCTATATAAAAATGAAGAGGATTAAATTCTACACAATTTGGGTCTCTTTGATTTTTTTGATAAAATTAATATTTAAGGTAGTACGTATGCGGTAATTGCGCGAGCGTAAGGCCGGATTGATTTTATAGCAATTGTTTTTGTTCAATATCTAGGCCATTTTCAACTAAAATTGTTCAAAATATAATTTCCTACAATTTCTTTTTAACATTTTTTTCATGCGGTTGATATTTTCCGAGTTACATGGGAAAATACTAAAAAGTGGTGGGGGGAGCAAAATTATTGAATTGAATTTTGTTTCCGAGCTGTCCCAAATTTTATAATTCTATCCTTTAGGAGAGATTAATATTAGTGTAAATTTAAAATCTCGACTGAATTCCGCGGTTGCATTAGCCGCCATATTGATTTTAAATGAGAACTGTTGTTGCTTAATATCTCCGCCATTTTCAACTTTTCGACATAAATGGTGGGAAAGAAAATTGTTGGAAATGCAATTTCCTACAATTTCTTTGGCACAATTTTTTTATACGGTCAATATTCTCCGAGTTAAGGGGGAAAATAATGGAAGCGGAGGGGAAGCATAATTATTGAATTGTCTCATTTATTATTAAATTTACGACATAATTGTACATAAACAAAAATAAAGAGAATTATATTTTATACAATTTTTGAAACTTCCAATGAAACATCGACCAAACTAAATATATAAACGACATAAAAAGACATTATAATATGCATTAAATTTTGGACCCTGTTGGGGGGAATTTTCCCATTTCCCCCCTTGTAGACCTGCCACTGGTTCTCTCGAAAAATTGTAGTAAATCTTAATTGCAACAATTTCAGTTCTTACACTTTTTGTCGAAAAGTTGAAAATGACGGAGATATTGAACAAAAACCATTGCTACAAAATCAATCAGGTCTTACGCTCGCACCTTTACCACATACGTACTACCTTAAATATTGATTATATCAAAAAAATGTACGGCATCAAAATTGTACAAAATTTAATTATCTTCATTTTTGTATAAATATATATTTGTTGTAAAACTAATAATAAACGAGATAACTCAATAGTTCCATAATTATGCTACAACTGCCAATATTTTCCCCTCATAACTCGGAAAATATCGACCGCACGAAAAAAATTATAATATATGAAATTATAGAAAATCCCATTTTCAACAATTTCAGTTTCTACACTTTTTGTCAAAAAATTGAGAATGGCGGAGATATTGAGCAAAAACCGTTCCAGTTTAAAATCAAGATGGCGGCTAACGCAACGGCGGAATTCAGTCGATATTTTAAATTTATACTAATATTGATCCTCCCTAAATAGTAGAAAAATAAAATTTGAGGCAGCTTCTAATGCAAGGTCAAATGCTATCCCGACTGGGCTAATAAAGGTATTTTTTTATATCCCCAAAACAAAATGGTATTCCATAATAAATTGGCGACTTTTCTCTATCCTGTTTCCAATTATTATTATGGGTAAAAGCGAATTACCCTGTATGTGACTATTGAAAAATATTTGTAAACACTTATGGGACTATGTAATATACATTAATATCCATAACAAATAATAAATAAGTCTTAAGTCTCATATATCTTAATATTAGAGAACATTAATTTGTAATTAACATACCAACCGAAATTGTAATTTACTCTATCTCTTATAACTTTATCTTGTAATTATTGTATTTTGTCCTCCCTCTAATATCCCTCAGTACTTTATTCGCTTAAAAAATAAAAAAAAGGTAATAATATGTATTAAAACCCTAAATATACTTAAAACCATGATTTAGGAAGACCCTAATTGCAAGTAAAGATCAAAAATATATTCGAAAACGGCTACAAGCACAAACTTTCCCTAGTGGGGATGACGAAGAACAAGAATTGGATGCACAACTTAGACTAAAGGTTTCTAAATATTATCATGCACTCATCGTTTCTAGCACGTAGCGTTTAGTTTCCGAAAAATATTGATTTTAATGGTTTTAAATATGAACAATTCACACTGTCCGGAACGTATCGTATCAAACACCTCTTTGTAAAATCAGGTTTTGTGGAGACTACGCTACGTGCCGGAAACGATGAATGCATGATAATATCGCCGGTACGAATCAAGAATGACGTAACTGCAAAAAGCAAAATTTCTCAGGAGAGCAAAAAAAAACGATTTATAAATATTTAAAATAGGGATTAAATGAGGAGAAATCGTCCAGGAGCATCGGTATGGCGTTTATTGTTACAACGGTGGCTTTTATTTTTATCCCTAATAGTTCGAATTTCCTTATCTTAACTTAATCCCCCCATTTCAACACTTTTTACAGTGGCGTCATTCTTCATCTAAAATTTTTTAAATATTTAAAATAGTGATTAATACACAATAACCGTCCGGAGCATCGGTATGGGGTTTATTCTTAAAATGATGGCTTTTAGTTTCTTCCCCATTGGTCCGAATTTCATTATCTCAATTTAATCCCCCCATTTTCAACACTATCTACAGTTGCGTCATTCTTGATCTGAAAATTTTTCTGTATAAAAAATATATTAAATATTTATTATGCCATTTATTCTTACAGCGATGACTCCTATTTTCATCCCTATTGTTCCGAATTTCATTATCTTAATTTAGTCCTCCCATTTTCAACATTATTTACAGTTGCGTCATTCTTCTTCTGAAACAAGGTCTAAAATAATGTGTATTTCCATAACGACGCAACTACCCTGTGGTGGCTTAGCATATAGTTACAGTTCTATCGCTTTTGTATTATCTGTATACAGTATTTTAGAAGTTAATTACGCAATAAACAGGAATTGACAAAATTGGCAGGTACGTCATTCTTATTCAGGACCGGCAAGATGTAGAAACCTTAAAGAAAGACACTCGAATGGAGCCTGAATTATTAAAATGGACGAAAAATGTTCTCCAGTGCAGCTTCTTGAGATACGTGTCGGAAACACGACCTGACAATTGTGGACAAAAAATAATTGCTCGATACAGCGAAGATGAAAATCCTTTGAAAAATCGATGGTAAGGGACTATGGGACAGGTGGAGAACATTTATAACTAGGTAAGAAACAGAAGAGTAGAATGGAGTAATTACATAAGCCAAATGACAACAAATAGAGTAGTAAGGACAGCGAGAGACATTTTCTCAATAGGAAGAGGATCAGTGGAAAGACCACGAAAACCATGGAACGAGAACTTGCTGGAGACACATTGAAAAAACCGACAGAGTTATGTCAATAGGTACAAAGAGAAGAAGAAAGAAAACATCTTTTATATAAAATTTTTTTTATTTGACCAGCCCTTTGGTGTGCAGTGTAGTATTGAAACAGATAATATTCTCTATATTTTTGAATCGTTGATAAACAATAACATCATGCAAATATTTATTGTATATCATTCACGGACACAACTGCATGATATGCAGACAGTCATTTTTCTTTGTAAATTTCTGCATATGCAGTCGTGTCCATGAATGGGATATCAAAGTAACTTATATGCATCACAGAGAGGTGTTGAAATAAATTTGTCAATGGACGAGCAGCTATAAACATTCTTGGGTTTAATTCTTTTGTTTGGGCTCAACCGATTGCCAAGTATAAGGTTGTATTGGTCGAATATTGCGAATTTTCATTACCACCTAGCCTCACGTGGGATGACAATGAAACGTTTTTTTAATACTAAAATTGATCTTTTATATTAACTTATATTTAGACTTTTATTCATAACGTAACAAATTGGGGTAAAAAGGTAATAAAGAGATTGTAAAGATATTTATACTTCCTAGAAACTCCTGAACATTAAAATAGCCTTGGTTACTTTTTTCTTAGTGGTAAACTATTTTGCAAAGTTTAAGCCTATATTACATTTACTACATTATTTACTTAATGCACATTGGTATAATACTTTACCACCTTCTAAAATATAGTCTCACTATTTTTATTAAACTTTATACTAGGGCAGTCAATGAAGGTATTTGGCTCCGAATTCCATCCTACTACATCGATTTACTTGATATTTTTACAGTAAGTAGGGAATAGCTCAAGAAACAAATTCTACCCTATGCCGATGTGCGCTTTTATCTTGGGGGTGGTTTTCACCCCTTCTCGGAGGTGAAAACTGTTTTGGTTAAAATAGCCACGGAAGAGGCTGGAGAACCCAATTTTAAGCAAAAACTGTTTTATAACTATTTCTTGAAAACTCAATACTTTTTGAGTTATTCGTGGTTGAAAATTGGCCACTTGCATTGAAAAATGACACCGTTTCGGACGGATTTTTGCGAATACCTTAAAAATTATGCATCTACCAAAAAAAAACTGTATAAAATACTTCTGTAGGCTATAAAAAACAAAGCGATTCGTTCCTACATAAATCTTCTAGTTAAAATGCAAAGAGGGATATGTTAGGTAAAAAGAGTTTATTTTTTTGCTGCATGCTCAAATCAGTGTATTTAACTTGAAATAACAGAGAAACTGTCGATTGTAGGGGTATAATCATAATAATAACTTTTGTAGTGCCTGAAAAGGCCTTCTAAGCGAGATATTCTGCAAAAATTTTATGACTAATGTATTTTAAGAAGAAATGAGAAGATTATTTAACCCCTCATCCATCAGAATTTAAATATATATCGTTTTCCTTCTACAATACTTTTTATTATAGTGTTGTTTCTATGTTTAAAAAGTTGGACTGGATTAAAATGAATGTTCCTTGAAGAAAATAAGATCAAATTATAGAGCGCAATTTTAAATTTTCTTAAAAATCTTAATTTTCCTCCATGTAACTCGAAAAAGATAAGAGATACGAAAAAAATACCACACAAAAATGTAGGGCTTTTTCAGATAAAAATTTCCTTTTTCTTTTTCATTACTGTATCTCCTATCATTTTCAAGTTATATGGAGAAAAAGGAAGATTTTTAAGAAAATTTAAAACTGCGCTGTAAAATTTTATCTTTTTTTTTTTCAAAAACCATTCATTTTAAACCCGTCCAACTTTTTGAACATAAAAATAACACTATAATAAAAGGTATTGTGAAAGGAAAACGATGAATTTACATTTTGGTGAATGGGGGTTCAAATTGATTCTCATTTTTTCTTAAAATACATTAGTTATCAATTTTATTTGCAGGATATCTCGCTTAGTTTTAATGTAATGGACCTTTAATATAGCTCATTTTATACGACTTTTAAACTACTACAAAAGGTATTAGTAGCATTATACACCTAAAATCGACCATTTCTCTGTTATTTCAATTTGAATACACCAATTTGAGAATGTACCAAAAAACAAACTAATTTCATCTACCATATCCCTTTTTGTATAATAACTGGAAGATTCATGAAGGTAAGTGCCTCTTTGTTTTTTTATAACCTACAAAAATGTTTATTAAAGTTTTTTAGTTAGATGCATAGTTTTTAAGGAATTCACAAAAAACCGGTTGAAAAGGTATTATGTTTCAATGAAAATGGGCAATTTTCAACCACGAATATTTCAAAAATAATAAGTTTTCAAAAAAAAATATAGAGCAGTTTTTGCTTAGAATTAGGTTCTCTAGAGAATTCCGTGGTAATTTTAACCAAAAAATTTTCCACCCCTACGAAGGGGTGTGAACCACCCCCAAGATAAAAGCACACATCGGCATTGGGTAGACTTTGAATTAGGAGATAAGTAGAGGCTAGGCCCAAAATTACATTAAAATCCATGCAGTAGGATAGAATTCGGAGGTAATATCTTATTCTGGCTCCCATTGACTGGCGTATTGTGTTACATGTTATATAGAGGACTGTAATAAATACTATTTACCTAAAGAAGACTGTGAATTCACGATATGAATAATTTGCCCTATAAAAGGTTAAAAATGGAGTTAAAAACTTTATAACATACAAAATAAAAACGTAAAAAAATCCCACAAATACTTCTTAAAACTGATACTAAGGGGAATCGAGCAAAATGCAAAATTTGGATGCATGTCAAAATTTTCAATGTATTTATTTTTTTCGAATACTGAAAAAACTAATAAATATTTTTGAAAAATTTAAATGCGGAATGAAAGACTTCATTATTACCGAGGGCCGAAAGTCCCCGAAAGGTTCTATAATGTTTACTTTAATAAGTTGCAATGAAAATGAAAGAGAAAATTTAGTGTGAGTTTTAATTGCAAATATTTTATTCAAAAGACACTTTTTATTTATTCTAATTTACCTTTGGCCCTCGGTAATAAAGTAGTCTTTTATTCTGCGTTTAAATTTTTCAAAAATACTTATTAGTTTTCTCAGGATTCGAAAAAAACTAATACATTTAAAACACATTAAAAATTTTGACATGTGTCCAAATTTTGCATTTTGCTCCTATCCGTTCCCCTTAATAAATTAAAAAACAAGACAGAATATTAAGTAAACTATAATTATTTAATACCTGCTTTTAAAGGAACAAAAGCAAAAGCTGTAGTTTCATGGTTGGAAATTTCTCTACAAGTTCTGTCTGTCAATACACCTGTTCCTACTGAGGGATGGATAAATCAAGGAATATTATAAAGAGACCTTTCGTCGAAACCGAAGGGAAAGCTTAGCGCTAGAAAGACGTAGGCATGGATTACCTGAAAAATGGAAACTCGGTCAATATGGATCTCGGGAGTTTAGGAATCTTTGGTTATGTGACGAGGGACTTTGCAAGTTTGCTGAAAGTTTGTTTTTGGCGATCGATAGACGACGGTATTGTTCCGCAGGCTTCTACAGGACGTTGTAGCAACTTCTCGAACAATGTGTATTTAGCGAACTTATTGTTTATACGGCGTCCACAGAACGTTAAGTCAATAATCGACACATATTATGAACTTGAAATTAGCTAAAAAGAATGTGGCTTGTGACTAACTAAAATGAATGTAAAAAGAATGTGGCTTGTTGAGTAAAACATTTTTAAAAATTGTTGGATTCGACCATTACTTGATGCAAATTCATTTTGACTAACAATAAAATACTAAGAACTTTGGTTTTCAATACTTTCACATAATTTGTTACAAGTTTATTTCACTACAGCTGTTTCGGTAGAGTGCTTTTCTCAAACGATATATTTTACTATACAGGGTGTCACCACTACGCGACGAAAGATTAAAGCGAAATAGTAAAAAATTTGAAAAAAAATTTTAATTATTGGTTGGTAAGTTGATAAAATCTACATTTTAAAATTATTTTGAAATACACAGGGTGTCCCAATAAATGGCGGCGTTTCAAAGTTATATTTTTTCTTATGGAACAACCTATATGTACAGAGTTTTCTGAGTTATGGTGACTTTTCTTAAAATGTAAAGTTTTAAAAGAAGGCTTATTCTCAAGTTATTTAAGAAATTATAAAAAAAATACTTTTACATCTAAATATTTGGATATTGGTTGAATGTATTTCATGATTAATTGTTACACATTTATTTACAGTGTGTTCAAAATTTACAGTTTTATTATTGGATTATTCAATGTGTCATATGATTCTTATTTTAAATGGAACAAAATGTATATTAATAAATAATTATACTAAACAAATCTACCCCTTTCGAATGGTATATGGATGTCCTATACCTAGTTGTCATAGTTTTTGCGTAATTTACAATTATTAAATTTCTTGTAATTATTTTATAATGAATGTATTCCATGATTGATTATTACACATTTATTTACAGGGTGTTCAAAATTTACAGTTTCATTATTGGATTATTTAATGTGTCATATGATGCTTATTTTAAATAAAACACCATGTATGTTAATAAATTATTAAACTAAACACAGGTTCCTCTTTTGAATGGTATTGGTATGTTCCATAACTAGGAGTCATAGTTTTGCGTAATTTACAAATTTCTTAATCGGTAAATTGATTTTAAAAATAATATTTATGCACTCTCGATTTTTAAACTCTACGAAATAAATGTTTGTTTACTGTATCATAATGAAATGAAAATTATGTCTATTTTCTAGACCATTATTATGAAAAGTAGGTAGATTGGTCTGTATACAATACATTTAAAAAAAATCAGGATCTGCTCCAAAGTCTAAAGTTCATAAACGATAAGTTAAATATTTATCATAATCCTGTTCGGTCTAATATTGGTGTAGTTGAGTTTTATACGGAAATAGTGGTTTCTCTTAAGTATTCTAACAGTTGTTTGACTGATTTTCCCAAAATTTTTTCTTTACTAGTACTTGGGTTTTCCGTAACAGAAAGCAGGACATCAAGTTCCTTGACGTGATCACAAATAACTGGTTTATTTTTATTTAACTTTCCGAAATTTCTCAAAATCGTTCGTTTTGGGTGTCTTCTATCAGGATACCTATTTTTGAGCGTAAACTTAAGAAAGTAAGATACAATTTTGCAAACACTCCCCAATGCAAAGTACCATGTCTACTCTTTCTCAGATAACGTGGTTATTCATTTTTAGGAACAATTAAATTTGAATATCATACACGGATATTTATATTTTTGATAATTACCAGACCGTACTGTCATAAAATGACGATGTCATACAATGAGATACATCTTTTGTCTTAAAATCGATTTACAGATTAAGAATTTAAATAATTGTAAATTACGCAAAAACTATTAGACCTAGGTATAGGGCATCCATATACCATTCGAAAGAGGTGACTTCGTTTAATATAATCAATAATTAATATACATAGTGTTCCATTTAAAATAAGCATCATATGACACATTGAATAATCCAATAATGAAACTGTAACACCCTGTAAATAAATGTGTAATAATCAATCATGGAATACATTCAACCAATATTTAACTATTTAGATGTAAAAGTTTTCTTAACTTGAGAATAAGCCTTCTTTTAAAACTTTACATTTTAAGAAAAATCAACATAATTCAGAACACTCTGTACATAGGTATAGGGAAGCCTTATGAAACTATAGCTTATTTCTTGCGGACAATTAAAAAATGCAATAAAATACAGGATGTTCCATAAGAAAACATATAACTTTGATACGCCGCCATTGATTGGGACACCCTGTATATTTCAAAATAATTTTAAAATATTTTATCAACTTACAAACCACTAATTAAAAATGTTTTCCAAATATTTTACCATTTCGCTGTAATCTTCCGTCGCGTTAGTGGTGACTCACCCTATATATCTGCACTTCTAAGTTCTGGTTGAGGAGTGAGGAGCTGTTTGTCACGAGTTGGTCATTCAGAATTGCATCTGTATTTTTTAATTTATTGATATTCATGGATTCGATTAAAGATAGCTCAACGCTTTTATTTTGAATATTAAGAATTTAAAACTGTTCAAGACAAGAATGATTATGATCTAAAAAGTGAAGTGCCTACGTTGAATCTGCTTTTCTATTATTGAAAGCCGATTTGTGCCAGTCTGCCCGATGTAAGTTTGTGGATAGTCACTAGGGATGGGAAAAACCTGCCGGTTTAAACTTAAAACCGGTTTTTTACTTCGCAATAACCGGTTTTACCGGTTGTTTTTTTGTCCCGGTTATAACCGGTTTTTTCTTTTAAAAGTAAAAACCGGTTATCAGGTTTTTACGGTGATAAGGATTAGGTTAGGTATTATTTCGGATCCCAATCATAATTACTATTCTCTAGTAATCATTCAAAACAAAACTATAATACAAATTTTATTTTATTTTATAAAATACAGAAGCAAACTGAAAGTGCAATCTCACATCAGCCAGAAACAATTTATTATAATATTTCCTTGAAAAGGTATTTGTAATCATAATATTTACATAAGATGTGATCTGGTTGAGTGAGACGCAAACATCATCTATTTTTCACAGTTAACTCTTGACATTGAAAGTGGGTGAATGCCTTTTTCTGATTACCAAAAATAATGCTCTGAATATGAATATCGAATTACTGATTACGAATACGAATCTCCAAGAATTTCGCTACGTTTTCAAAACGATACACTCATACAAGAAGTATTAAATGAGTTAAAATGTACCTATTCTCCAAATATACACACGTGTTAAAAGTAATACATTATGTTCTTTCGATAGTACTAATTTTGATCATATTGATATCGAGTCGAATGGAGTATCGCAAACTAAAGTGTATTGTAAATGTGACTTTGTAACCTATTGGATTAAAAAAAACCGAAAACCGGTTTTCACAAAAACGCCGGTTATAACCGCCAGGTTAAACCGTAAGCAAAAAAACCGGTATAACCGAAAACCGGTGTTTTGTCAAAAACCGCCATCCCTAATAGTCACCACATGTCAATAGTTTATGTACAGCACTCTGTAATTGCGTTTTTCTTTTGGCTCTTATGTTCTTAGGCTATTTTTGCTTAAGTTGTTATTTGTTCTGAAAGCTAGTGTTATTCCTTTCTTTTTTGTATGTTTGGCTATTTTTGTTGATATTTGCCTGTATATGTGATAGACGAGAAGATACTTGGTTTTTTGATGTGGTGGTGGAAGTAGTAGTTTCAGGGCTTTCTTTTGCAGTGTTTGCTTTAGAATTTTGTAAAGACTTCTGTTCGTACAACGAACAAATAATTAACAAAATTCTGAAAGAAATACTGCAAAAGAAAGCCCTGAAATTATTCTTTTCCTCACCACAGAAAAATCTAATGAAAATACATTCTGATCTGTCACATGTACAGGCCAGATAAAAAGAAAGTAATAACACAAACTTTTGAGAAGAAACAACAACTTAAGCAAACACATTAAGAACAAGAAGAGCCAAAATAAAAAGCAATTACAGAGCGGTTTATAAAAACTGACATGTGGTAACTCTCCCAAAACTTACATTGGTCAGACCAGCAGAATCTTTGACAAAAATGTATAGCAGAACACAAGGGAGCTTTAAATAACAGAAAAACAGATTCTGCAAATGCACTTTTCATCTTCTCGATCATAATAACTCCTTTAAAAAACAGATTCAAATTCTTCATATTCAAATGTCTATGGAAATCAATAAACTAAAAAATACAGATACAGTTCTAAATGACCAACTCGAGACAAACAACTACCCACTTCTCAATATATCGCACCCTCAGTGCAAGACTGCAGTAACTCAAAAATTTTACGAAAATGATGTAATCATGGAATTCTATTGTAAACATACATATCTATCCCCTGTAAAACTTTAGTAACTTTCAAATGCTTAACCAGCTAAATATTACAACAACAACAGTTTAACTTTTTTGCCTTTTTGAATATAAGTTCCGTGCAAAACTGTTGTAACTCTAATGTAACAGAGTTACAACAGTTTTGCACGGAACATTGCAATGGCTTCGATAACAAGCAATGGAAGGCACGAAAAAAGTAAGATATTTGTTATCATAATATCCATTTCTGTGGTGTTTAATTTTAATATACTACGTAATCCATTAACGGCCGAGACAATAAAAAAATATTTACGAAACCAAACTACTCATGTAAATTTTATGTCCTTTGTGTGACATTATATTTTCCATAAGATGTGTGCGATGTCGTTTGACCATTTATTTGTTAGATTGGACTAAAAACACATAAATTAAGACTAATTCTTTACGACCAAAAAGTATTTTTTCTCATGAAAGGAAAAGCAGTTATCTTAAAACTTGTATATTGACAATACTGACAGGTCAAAAATATCTATTCTCAGAAAACTTGCCAAAGAACAGCCAAAAATTCAAATGGAAAAAAGAAAGATTTGGTATACTTATGCCATTCGGGTATGATACCAGAAGCCCACCAAAGTTTTTATAAAAATATTTGGTACAAGATGATCGACGAGAAGAGGACAACTACGGGAAAACCTGTCAGTAAGGGCCACTAAAAATGAAAGAACTATTATCCGATATAAAAAGGTGGTTGGTATTGCCAGTTTTTGTAGTCTAGATATACATAATTGGTTTTGGGGAATTTTTAAACTGACCATTAGTACAGGTGTCCGATGTTGGCAGGTGGCCGGTAACACAGGTTTTCCTGTAAAAGTAAATGTGTCTCCACTTTTACAATTTTCTCTATTGTACAACTAATTTACAACTATTGTGAACTTTGAAATTCTAATACTAAATGTGTAGTGATTAACAATTTTTTCCGTGCAAAAGTGTTGTAACTTTGAAATTCCTAATTTTTTTGCATTAATATTATTTTATTTAAATTTATATTTTTGGTTAATGTAATATAGGCTGAAAAGCATGCAAAATCATAATTAAATGTTAATTTTTCTTAAAAATTGTGTCTTATTTCACCGATATTAGCACGAAAATAAACAAAACGGTCTTTATCTCGAAACTTACTTATTTTGACTTACTGCAGTCTTGCACTGAGGGTGCGATATTCAGTAACAGACTTTTAAGAGCAGACACATACACAAATACATCACTGGAGAAAAGTACTCTGCTGAAATAGCTGTAGTGACATTCACGTGTAAAAAATATGGAAGTATTGAAAATAAAAAATTTCACTGTTTTATTGTTAGATAAACCGTTTTTAGTAGAAATTTTTAAACAGTATGGTATTGACCAAAAAATAAACATTAATCAATCATAATATCGTACGCCATATAAAATACGGTGTCTGTTAAACATGTGAACATAAAAAACAAACATTATACTGGAATGATGTCTCATAAAGTAGAATGTTACGAAAACAAACAAAACCTCAGATTAGATCTACGAGTGAAGACTATACGGGGAGCACTATTACAGTTTAAAAACGATTAGATTCGGGTCTTGGAATATTTTTAGTCTACAGTCTACAGTTAAATAAGTATAGAGTTGAAAGATTTACTTATTATCCAACGAGAACACATTTATTAAGAGATTGGGAGAAAAGAATAAAGGATGAAAGAAGTAGGCGACAGTTCATTACGTGTAGAAATGTGTAGGAAAAAATAAAATAACTGGAGTTGGTATACTTGTTGATATATAAATAAAAAAGAGAAGGATAATGTCAGGGAATTTTTAACTTACTAAGACGGGACACCGCTAAGGACTTAATTTTGTTTTTGTATGCTCTCCAAGGAGATAATAATATCCTTAGGGCATATTTACTAAGGAGAAAGGTACAACTTTCTACGACTCATAATGGAAGGGAAAGTGGAACGAAGAAGAGGTCTAGAAGGAAATGCTTCTGGCTGAAGAACGTAAGACTCTGGACAGGCATGGACACATACTCAATATTAAGAACAACTCAAGAGATAGAGAGAGGGAGAGATAGAGAAAAAGAGAGGAGAGGGAGAGAGCAATTTGCTGTAGTTATTGCCATATACCCAACCTTCAGTAATGGAGAAGGCACCTTAAGAAGATTGTTCCCCAAGTTGCACTGGATGATACTGAGAGAAAAGATTTTTTTGATCGATTAGAATACATATTTTACCACTAAAGATATTTCGTATCAAAGGAGAGAATCATAATAATAGTTAGTTTTATGAACGCATAGAGAGCCTGCCGGTTTTAGAGGTTTAGCTACTTTTAAGCTTAAAAAACTCTTGGATAAAGAAAAACTAAATATACTACACGAACTTATGTTAACTTACTTGCACCCAGCAGGTGCAAACCTTGATGTAGAAATGCGACAATTGAGATGTCATTTCTGGTAAGGAGGGACGGATGCGTTATTACTGCTACAGGCCAGCTGCGACTCAATTAAATCTATGCTTGTCTTTAACAAACCCCACCAACTCAAAACAAGACAACATCGGGAGTCAAACGTGGCAAATGCCTATTACATATACACCGATGGCTCCAAAATGTAAGAAGGCTCAAGATGCGGGATATACTCCACATCACTGAACCTAAGTATAATATAGGCTAAAAACAAAAATTCCAGCGTAGTCCAGACGGAACTGGCTGGTATCTCCATAGCCGCAAAAGAGATAATCCAAAAAGTCATAGCCGGTAAAACCATAATAAGTTTCGGATGGTAACAACATCATCATGAAGTGGGTTAAAGAATACCGTGGAAATAAAGGCAACTGGCATTGCTGACCAGATAGGAAATCAGCATGTCTATGACTCTTAGGACCTGGTGATCTTTTTGGCTGGCCAACTACAATCCCGGAAATTGCCAAATGTCACTCCCACACAGAAACCGTGAAAAAATGGGAAGAAGGGCAAGGATGTAAACTTGCCAAAATAATACCAGTCAGTCTCAGAATAATACTTACCCGTGACCAGGAGAATCTCCACTTGAGATGAATGGCAGAAGCTGTAAAGGCACCTTACAGTATAATGCCATATTCAAGTATGTAACCCTCATTATTTTCAGATACTCCTATCTTGTTTTATGCTAACTAAAAAACCTCTCGCAGTACTAACTATATTCTGAAATAAATGTTTAATCCGGGAACACTCGCGCTCTCTTCTGTCGCGTAATCGGTCGCGCGTTGGATTTTATCTAACAATACAAATTTAAATACAAATTTGCAACAAATTTTTATTTTACAGTAGTATTTTTATTTACTTTCTATGTTAGAAATATTATTTCTAACAATTATTAAAGCTAATTGGCTCTCCCCAAAGCCATAAATTCCACAAAAAGAAGAAGAAAAAGAAATAGAAGAAAAAGAAGACGAAGAAGAAGAAGAAGAAGAAGAAGAAGAAACATCCTACGCATTGCTACACCCTTCCTCGAGGCACTTACGAGTGGAAAGTTATGTTGCAAAATTTTTCATCAAGTTATCGCTAAAAAGGATAAAATGTTAGATTTTTTCTAGCTTCGCGACTGCTCCCGGGTTAATATTATTGTATTAAACAGAAAAGCATAATCCCAATTTTCAACAACCTCTTTTTTACTCCCAAATGATATTTCAGCTGTTATACCACCCTAGAGAATAAAATTAATTGGAATTAATTCGTCGCCACCATTTAAAAGAATTACCAAGCGAGTTTCTTAAAAGAAAAGATTTAAGTACAGAACGTTTATCTGGCTTTTTAAGTAATTGGGATTTCTTCCTGCTATTTAGTCAGGTCTCTGAAATTTGCTATCTCTTAGCAAATATTGCAATGAAAAGTTAATGGAACTTTCGAGTTTTGTTTTATTTAGGAAATTTAAGGGATAAAAGCTCGAACATAAATTGTATCGTATCTAATCGTTATATTGTTAAGCTTTATGAGAAAAATTATTCGAACAGCTTAGTGGAAATTTTATTCAATGGTAAAAACAGTGGTCAATACTAATAGTCTATTTCTGGACCTCGGAAGTAAACTACACTATTAGGCAGTGGCGGCTCGTGGCCTTAGAGACAGGGTCGGCAATGTCTTTTTGTCTCCTCATATAGGTATACCATCTAATTAAAAGGCTTAAATCATCATAGGAGATTTTTTTGTTTGGTTTACTTGACATTCTCTCTTGTGTTATGGTGTTTCGACAATAAATGTTTTGATTCTTTTGAGACAAGAGAAATACCGTTCATTTAAAGCAGAAGTTGGTGGTAATAAGATGATCAGTTTGTTGTAATGAATTTTCGTACTTACTATATAAAATAACACATATTTTGTAACTTATCCAACTGTCTGAAAATATTTGGATCAGCGTAATTCTTAAAAAATTTGTAATAATAAATATCTTAACAATTCTTTGGCGAATTTAACTTTTAAATATTGAATCGTCAAAGAGGTAAAAAATTTGCAAATCTTCAAAATTCGAAAAACGAGTATCTATTTGCATAATACATAGTAGGTATCCAAAATTTCAAAATATACTCGTTTTTCGAGATATGTATCATGCCTGTGTCTTTTTTGGGTGGTTCGGAAATATCAGGCGAACCCAAACGTCACTGCGTTTATATTGAAAACTACTATCATTACGAAAATCTCTGAGATTTTGCACCAGTTTTCTTATTCTATCTTTGGAATAATGTCAGTTGACTGATTTCGAACAATAATGAATCTCAAATCGGCTTGGGCAAACACTTTCTTAAAAATATTTAAAAGAATATTAAAAGAGTAATCATTTAAGAAAGTTTGCTTCACGGATCGAGATATTACATCACACCTTTCAAAATCGTCGCCTTCGATAATAAATTAAAAAAACTTCCAAAAGCTGCTCACGAAAATCTACTACAGTGAAAACTAACCGAGGTTTAAAATTTGATCGCGTCTGACAAACTGTTTGCATTTTTTTTTTTCGAAACAAATTGTCCTAAAACAGTAGTCCGGGCGAGCTTAACTGGCAAGAAAAGACGATATTCTTTAATTTTTTTACACGCATCCTGCAAAACTAAAGTCATTCTATTTCCATGACAGTGAGTAAATAGAGCTTGTGGTGCAATAGTTTTAACGTTTGCCTGGAGGCCGTTCAATTCACCAGACATCACGCCAGCGCCGTCATAAGTTTGCCCCAGTTTGCTCTACCAATTTATTTTTGATATCAAAAAATTTTAATCTGTTATTTAAAACACCAAAAGAATATTCTGCCTTATTGCTTTTACTCACGTCTGTAAAACATAAAAACTTCTCATTATCACGTAACGCGTATCGGACAACAATTGATAATTATTGTGAATGACATAATAATCAGAAGTTTCATATACTTCTAGCGAAAAGCAAATTGTTTTCTGAATCTCAGATCCAATAACGTTATTCAAAATGTAACTAATTGATTATATTTTTTATTAGTTCATTCTGTACTGTTTTAGACGTGCCGTAAATATCTTAGAATCAGAAAATAGTAAATTAGAAAATTCCAAATCGTATTTCTTTAACAATTTTATTAGTTATCTATAATTATATCATTTATAACGATTATACGATATTATATATTATATATCTATAAATAAATGAAAATTCCTGACAACTTAAAAAAATTACAATATCAATTCAACGACGTAAAACGGCGTGATTATTATTTAAAATTTCTGATGATGCCTCGAAATGAAACCTCGGCAGATCTTTATTTGCCGTACCTACCATTGCCTGCCGTATCTGCGCCTACGGACAGAAATGTATGTTCGCTTGCTCATCGACTTGTTACTTCGTTGAGTTTTACGTGTAAATCGTCACGCTAGGGATGAACTAGGGTCGGCTAGCCGGCCGGCAGAGTCAGATGGATGGCATGGCTCGGATCATTCATTTTTTAAAAAGTCTCTTATACGCATGGATCACTTAGCGCTCGGATTGGTCGAATCCTTTTAAAAACCACGAATAAAATTTAGTCTGTATTATCTGACAGATTTTTTTTATTTCACAGATACAAAAAATTACATAAACTCTGATTAAATTGAGTATTAAAAACTCTATAACATCAATAAATGTGAGGGTCGGCACTGCCGACCCTGCCGACCCTGACCGGCCGCCACTGCTATTAGGTCTGGATCCCGCGTATGAAAAAAAAGTTGATTAATAGCAAGCTGAAAATTTGTTAATAGCTTAAGGGTGTCTAGTCGGATAAACTTTGATATATGGGAACACTGTAATAGGGGCAGTTTTAATTTTGGAACAGGTTAAAAATTTGAAACGGTCAGACCACGAAAACGGCACATTTATTTTGTCCGACAGGACAGATTTAAACTCTCCGAATAGAGATTAAACTCGCATGCAAAAATCAGACTGCTATTTATCACCTGTCATAATTCCTGTTACTTGACATATTCTACATGTTCCACTCATTAAAACGCCCATTTGTTAATAAATAGCAGTCTGATTTTTGCATGAGGGTTTAATCTGTGTTCGGAGAGTTTAAGTTTGTTCTGTCGGGCAAAATACATGTGCAGTTTTCGTGGTCTGACCGTTCCAAATTTTTAACCTGTTCCACAATTAAAACTTCCCCTGTTCCAGTGTTCCCATATATCAAAGTTTGTCCGAATAGACACCCTTAAGCTATTAACAAATTTTCAGCTTGCTATTAATCAGCTTTTTTTTCATACGCGGAATCCAGACCTATATATCTACATGGTGTTTTTGAACGTTTTTTTAATCCACTTGTTTTATTAGTTGGATTCCGGAATTTCATTATACAGGGTTAGAGGGGAGGAACGCGCCAAACTTTAAGACTGTATAATAGGGTGGACCGAAATATTTTTTTCTGTAAAATAGCAACACCTGGGGTCAAAAAAGTTTTATTGTACTTAAACACAAATTTTAAGTCCAAAATGAGTAGTTAAAAGTATTTTTTTCCACTGCCACAAAGGCTCTATATTTTTTTAATATAAAAAGTCATTGTGGCAGTGGAAAAAATAAAAAAAATAACTTTTTCAAACATTGATCTTCATATTTTTTTATTATCTAATTTTTGAAACATCAGGGTTATTTATGTTGTCTCAAAAAAAAATTTAAATAAAATCTGTATTGTTGTGGCGGGTTAATGTACGTTGTATAAGTACTAACTAACGTATAATTTTTTTTGGTATTTAAATAATAAATACACAAAAATTAATTTAGAAACCTACTTCAAAAAATGCGGCGAAGTACCCAAATAAAATATACGTTAGTGTAAAAAAAAAGTTACCAATAATTTCATTTCTAAAATAACGTAACCTTGGACTTCAACGCTTCTGTACTGAACGGTACTGTCATAAACACAGGGTATAAAGTGTTACCTATTGGAGAATAAAATTAGAAGGCTCTTACAGGTTTGTCTGCTGTTAAAAAGTTTGTCTGCTTACAATTTGCTGCTAAGACATCTATTTGAACAACTGGATGGCAGCACCAATGGACCAGGTGCATTTCCGGGCCTCTTGGAAAAAGACTGCATGTTAGCGAAACTCTATCTTTAGCTTCATTTTCAAAAATAGAATCATCAGTTGACGAATTTTGCAGCGACGATCTCAGTACAGAACAAGAATCCCTGTACATATCTGTCAAAAAGTTAAAAGTGGTGTTTGTTCAGAACAACTTTCTAAGAGACAGCCTCGGAAAATGTTTCATTCACGCTGGCTTACCAGTGCTTCCCGCATCTTTCGGTTATATATAGCAATCGGAAACCCTTTGGAAAATTTACAAATACTAAGCCATTTTGTAATGAAAGTGTATGTGCCCATGTGGTTTTGCATTAAGGCTCAAACTCAACAGTTATGTATTTATGGTGCAAGGTATCTATTCAAGACAATAAGACTCTGTGACCAGACATCTTCTTACTACCAGAATTAAAAGATTTAGTCTACAAAAGTATTCAAAGGAATGGATACTTTGGGGGTCCAGAGACCATTGTTTTGGCTATGCTATTTGATTAACGTAAAACTATAAGACAACTGGAATTCCAAAAAATTTTTAAGAGTAGACAATTAAATTACAAAGATAAGCGACATTTTGAAGTAACATAATTATTTTTTTACGCTAAGGAATACATTGAGATTATCGACTGCCAGAAACTTTTATAGACAGCTCGTGTTGAAGCTACCAAAAGACCAACTAAGGAAAGTTGTTCAAAATCCCGAAACCAGTCTTTTGGTATATGTAACAGCATACCCTTGTCATACACAAGAGGTTGAAAGGACGTTTTCCCTTTACTTTTTATGTGTTTAATACAAAGTCAGATTTAGCCCAATTTAATTTTTTTGTATGCAAAAAAATTTACCATCCAAAAAAATATAGTTTTTTTTTTGAAAAATTCTAAGTTTAATGTAGCTCTGTTGCAGTGGAAAAAATTACTTATCGACCAAAATACATACTATGATGGCAGTTATCTTATCATGCACTTTTTTTATTGGCTCAGGCGACCATAATAAATTAAAAAAAAACGAATTTGACGATCATTAGATGATTAGATTTTTTCGTAAAAATCTCATTCTTATATAGCTCTGAGGCAGTGGAAAAAAATAAAATTAATTAGAAAACAAAACACTGTGAGGTAAGTTATCTTATCATACATCTTTTCTGGAGTCAGGAAACTTAACTAAAAAAACAAAATAAAAGCACATTACACAACGGCCCACCCTACTGTATAATATACGTAAAAATAATCAAAAAAAATAACTCATAATATGTTGTTATTCGATTTTCATTTGTTTCCGAGATATGGGGTGTTAAACTTTTTCTTACAAACTGACGATTTATTTATTGCTCCAAAACCGATTGAGGTGTGCACATGAAATTTGGTGGGTTTTAAGACATAGTTGTTGCGCATGTTTTGACACACAATTAAGAATTTTATATTCACCATTGGCGCGCGTACGGGTAATAGTCTGTAATTTTTTAAAGATAAAAATGGTACGCCACTGAAATAATTCAAATTAAAAATATTTCTTAAATTCCTCGTTCAGTTTGTGACAAAAAATCCAATCGATTCCAGCAATAAAATATCTGCCCAGACTATAAAATTATTTCAGTTTTTTTAATTACGGTTCATGGCCAAACAGCAGACAGCCACAATAGCAGCGGTTCATAGCCAAAGAATGGGTTGACAGATGTTAGCAAAGACATACCACATTTCAGCTACTTGGCTCCGACGTCGAGCACAAAAAGGAAAAACATCTAAATGGTATTCAGATGGTCTCAAAGCTACATGTAACAAAAACTTGTAATAACAAATAATAGTAAATTTACAAGAATTTTTTCCAATTACAAGAACAAATTTGAGAAAATGTGCTTATCAAATTGCGGTTACTAAGAAAGTTACCCGATGGATTATCTTCGAAAAAATAAATGGCAGATTTGAACTGGTTGAGAGCTCTGGCTCTTTAGCAAACGAAACCCGACCATATCACTTCGGATAACCGAAGCTTCATCGGTATTTGGAGCGCGGGGATAGAGCAAAGTTCAAGTGGGAAGGTCCGTTAAGTTGTTGGCTGATATTATGAATAACTTCGAACCCCACTAAATATTGAAAGTTGAAGAATTTGGATTTACCAGAGTTTCAACACAAAATCCAAAAGTATTTGCAACAAAAAGTAGAAAACAAGCCAGAGTGTGAACCAGTGTCGAAAGTGTCCATCATTATACTACGGTTTGCTACGTTAATAATTTTTGCAGCAAAAATATGAAAGTCGAGCTTATGGACCATGCTCCAACGGGCGCTGTTGATTTAGCCCAAGGAAAAGAATGGATGAACGGGGAGGTATTCCTTAGATAAATTCCACCAAACACGACCCCCCACAGAGCAGGGGCGGCCCGTCAGGGTAGGCAAGGTAGGCGCCGCCTAACCTCTTCAAATGTGCAATGATAAATTATTTATTAATATAAATTACTTATTTCAAAACTGTAATTTATAAATTTTGAGACAATACCGAAGTATCTAAAAATCTAAAATAAAGCAAAGCTACTTTTTAATTCATCTCTTAAGTTGTAATAATTATTGTACGCTTCCCGTAGCGTAGCATTACTACGACGGCTTTACCCTAGGGCAGGCTCTCTAAAAAGTAGCCGAACAGAATTCGTATTTGTCTCACCCTTTACGCTAAGCACAGCGGCTGTATTGTCGCTTGCCTGGCCGTGTATTTTCGGGCTATAGGTAGGCTAGATTTTTTTGAGCCTTTGACATTGGTTGTGTCGAGCTGCATTTCGGAACTGCCAATTGCATGTTTTAGGATCTTGACTACAAATTCTGAAAAAAACGAAAAGTTCGAATTTTGGTATGTAGGGTCAGAATAATATTTCTAACAATTTTTCGAAATAACTTTTTGCGATATCTCTAACGCGAAACAAAATATTGAAAATTCGTCCTGTTTGTGAATTCGCAGTAAGCCGCGTTTAAAATTTAAATTTCAGTTGACTATCTTAAAAAGTGTAAACCATCAAAATCAATGACTGCAAAATTTCAAATCTGTATTTATTTTAATAGCCGAAATATAAGGATGTCTTCATCTTAAATGCGAGACACTGTATACAGGGTGTTTAGTAAAAAATGGGCTATAGCTTAACACTAGATTTATGAGGTTAAAATATGTCGATTTGAGCTAACTTACCTTAGTACGAAAGTTGATAATAACCGAAATACAGGGTGTCAAAGTTAAAACTTTTATTTTATTTATTCTTGAATATTTCCTAACAGACATAGAATTTTTTTTTTTTTTTTTTTTATTTATTATTTATACATATGACCTGGCCTCTAGTGACTAATCCAGGTCGTTTTTTCCTGATGGGATTACAGATATTTTTTTTTTATATTTTTTACTCAACTATTAAATCTATTTTTACAATAAAAATTTGCCATAATCTCTTAATTACGTATAACAAACAAATTTAAATAAACAATTTAAAATATTTTTGATACTATCAACTCCCTTCTAAGTTATAAAGACAGTCCCTCTATTTTCAGAAGAGAGTTGGTAGTTTTTTTTTTTTTTTTTTTATGAATTATGTATTGAATTATTATTTTTATTTATTTATTTTATATTGACTTATTATTATTATAATTGTAAATATCTATTTTTGAATTTATATTTTATTTTATTTATTTTAACTTTATCTTACTCAACTTCATCAGGGTTGGATTATTGGTTGTCTTCTTCTATTATTATAGATTTCTTGTTGTTTTTTAGATATTATTTGTGTGAGATTGTTTAATATTTCAAAATATTCTTCATTTTGTAATATATCTCTTATTTCAATTCTTTCTAATCTTCTTCTCATTTCTCTGTGTTCTTCATTTTCTATAGTATTTTCACAATGTAACACTATATGTTCTGGTGTACCTAGTTCTCCACATTCACAATATGCATCATCTTTTAAGTTAAATCTTTCCAAATATGTTGGGTACGGTCCATGTCCTGTTAAAAAGTGTATTAAACCTTGTTTTGGATTAAAATAATTTGGAATGTTTTCTAATATTGGTATAAAATTGTATAAACGTCTAGATTTTGTTGAATTTTCCCATTCATTTTGTCTTTTTCTATTTATTATTTCTTTTAATTCTCTTTTATTTCTTATATCTAATCCTATTATTTGTATTATTTTTTCATATTTTTCTTTTTTTAGCCAATAATTACATGCTCTTTTTTGTGTTTCTAAATGCATTGGCATTACTCCAGTTAAAACTGTGAGTGCCTGTGTTGCAGTTGTTCCAAATGCTCCCGTCATTCTTACAAGAAATCCTCTCTGAGCTCTATTTAATTTTTCTGCGTTTTTTTTATTTATTAATCTATGTGCCCATACACTTGAACCGTACCCTACAATTGATGCAAGTATGGTACTTAGGTATATTCTCATCTGTCGGAACGAAATTCTATATTCCTTCTGTGCTAGACTAGCAATGCTATGCATGATCTTTGTTGCCTTTTCACAGACACAATTCATGTGTTTTGTAAATAATTTTTGTTCGTCTATTATAATACCTAAATATCTTGTTTCCATTTTTCTTTTTATTGTTTTCCCTCTAATTTTTATAATTGGATCTCTTTCTAAATTTCCTTTTATTAAACTATATGTTGTTTTTGAATCTGATATTGTTAATTTTACTTTATTCATCCAATCATTTACTCTTATTAATACTTCATTTGATTTATTTTCTAATTCTCTTCTTGAGTTTGCATCTATGATCAACAACAAATCATCTGCATATGCTATGCTTCCAAGCACTTCAGGATCTATAGTCAATTGTTCCAACAGTTCCTCTAGCATTACATCCCAGAACATAGGTCCACAAACTGATCCTTGTGGACATCCTTTTGTGATATGTTTTGTCTTTTTTCCTGTTGGACAGCTTAGGCTTGCATATCGGTCTTGACAGTAGTTTCTGAGACTTCCGTACAGATTCTTTGGACATCTCATTCTTCGAAGTCTTTCAAAGAATGACGGCCACCAAAGATTGTCAAAAGCCCCAGACACGTCTATAAAGATCATTAAAACATACTTTTTTATGCTTTCGTTTACTATTTCAAATACTTTATTTATTGCATCTTCTGTTGATCTACCTTTCCTAAAACCATACTGACCAGGATGTAATCCAATTTCTGTTCTTATTTGATTTAATTTTTTACATAGTAATTTTTCTTGTAATTTTCCCATTGTATTCAATAAACATACCGGTCTATATGATTTCGGTAAGGCAGGATCTTTATCTTCCCCTTTATGTATTATTATAACTTCTGCTTGTTTAAAATTATTGGGAAACCTTCTTTGTCTAAGACATTCATTATATAATGATGTTAGTACTGGAATTATTTGTTCCGACAATGCTTGAAGTATTTCAACATGAATATTATCCGGTCCAGGTGCCTTCTTTCTTTTCATTTCTCTCATACTTTCATATACTTCTTCTTCTGTGAATTCCTCTATTTCTCTTTCTTCTTCTATTTGGTATTCTTGTATCATTTCTTCTCTTATATTTCTTTGTTCTACTGTTTCTCCTTCTAATTTATCTGGAGGTAATAATACATTAAGTAATGTTTCGGCCGATTCTTCCCAACTTTCTGTAAAGGTTCCATCTTCTTTTTTTAAAGTAGAAAGCATTGTCGGACATCTAATTTTTTTAGAAACTATTTTATATGGTATTCCCCACATATCTAATTCTAAGTGTCTTGATACGAAGGTTTCCCAACTTTTAGCTTTTGTTATTTTTATTTCTTGTTTATATTCTTGTTTTAGTCTTCTATATTCACCTAGAAGGATTTGCCTCTCAAGATAGATACCACATCGTTGATATCGCTTTCGCGCATATCTAACTCTGCTTCTCATTCTTGTGAGGTTTTCCTTCCAGGCTGAGTTTTTTACTTTACTATTTTCTTTTATTTTTGGTATTGCTATATCCATTGCTTTTTTAATTTGTTTGGTTAATTCTTTTGTTGCAATATTTATATTAGATCCCCTTTGTACCAGACAAGGTGGTCGAAACTCAGACTTTAATAGTTCATAATTTGCTTTACCTATATTGTATCTTACCGAAGATATTTCCGTATTATGTGGATTTAGGTTATTAAGATTGAAAGTTATAAGGTTGTGATCACTTATTGTTGCATGCTCCATCACTTTCCAATCCTTAACTAGGTGTGCTACTGCAACATTTGATATTGTTATATCTATATTGCTAGCCGCACCAGCTCTGTTTTGAAAAGTTGGTGGGTTTCCTGGTTTATTGTGTACTATCAACTCTAGTTCATTAATCATATCTTCTACTAATAATCCTTTTTGATCTGTTTGAGTTGAATTCCACAATATTGATTTTGCATTTACGTCTGCTACAACTATAACTTTTTCCTCTCTATACGTTATAAATATAGCTCTTATCTTTTCCACGTATTCATCAATATCTTCACAGAACTGACAATATAGGTTAGCTATGATAAATTTACCTGCTTTTGTTAGCAATTCTACACAGATACAGTGTCGATCACTAAATTGTTTTAGAATTAGAAGTCTCATATTTTTATTGAATAATACGGTTACCGCCATTGGATTTTCTCCTATGCTTGCACATTGTGCATTAATTGGCATGTGTTGAATTTTTCCTAGTCTTGTGTATGGTTCTTGAATGCAAACCATATCAAGACTATTTTCTTATTATATTATATTATATTATATTATATCTTATTCTTACAGACATAGAATAATAACACAAAATTTGGTAAGCGGGGATTTTTTGAGACGAGAAATCTAAATTCGTCACCAAAAATGATGTATTATCCAGGGGGCGCCACATACGCCTTTCAGCGCTAATTTAATAGGTTCAATTTTATTATTACCCACTCTACATATTTTCTAAATAAAAATTTTTATTCTATTAATATTTTTACTTAAAAAAGGTATACTACATTCATCTCGCTAAACTCAACCGTTTTCGAGATAAACGCATTTTAAATCTGCGAGGCAACATAATAATTTTGCAGCATATCATTGTAGTTACAGTTACACCCGAAAAATAACTTAAAATCATAAAAATTTACAAAAATGTATCTCAAATTTCTTCAAATGGAATTTGCGACATATAGTCCTGTCGCCAGGGGGGGTACAACGGCCTCCTGTATTCAGATGGACTTACCCAAGTATTTTTTATGTATTTTCACCCGTAGAACACAATTTTTTTGGGTAACAGTTGATCCGGATGTCGATAAGATTGTTATAAACAAAGAACTTGAGGAATTACTTAACAGCCATTTTTCGCAAAACAAAACATTTTTTTGTATTTTTTGGGCCATTCTAACCAAAAAATGTTCCTACAAATTTTTTCGTAGGACGCATAATTTTCGAGATAAACGCGGTTAAACTTTAAAAAAATCGAAAAACTGCAATTTTTGAAACCGAATAACTTTTGATTAAAAAATCAAATAGCAATTCTGCTTACCGCATTTGAAAGTTCAAGTCAAATTATATCGGTTTTAGTTATTTGCATTCCCAAAAATTTATTATTTTATTGGTAAACAAAGCTATAAACACCTAGTGCTTGAGTGATGTTTTCAATGATTTCTCATTTAAAATCGAACGAGTAGGTAGAGTAGCTACAAGTGCAAGCGAGGCAATAACTACGTAGCATGCATTGAAACGCATGTATTAGGCACGGGAAACACTGTGTTTATAGCTTTTTTTAACAATAAAAATATAAATTTTTAGCAATGTAAATATTCAAAACCGATAGAATTTGACTTGAACTTTCAAATGCGGTAAGCAGAATTGCTATTTTATTTTTTAATCAAAAGTTATTCGGGTTCAAAAATTGCAATTTTTCGATTTTTTAAAAGTTCAACCGCGTTTATCTCGTAAACTATGCATCATACGAAAAAATTTGTAGGAACATTTTTTGGTTAGAATGGCCCAAAAAATAAAAAAAAATGTTTTGTTTTGCGAGAAATCGCTGTTATGTAATTCCTCAACTTCTTTGTTTATAACAATCTTATCAACATTCGGATCAACTGTTACCCAAAAAATTCGTGTTCTGCGGGCCAAAATACATAAAAAAAAACTTGGGTAAGTCCATCTGAATAAAGGAGGCCGTTGTACCCCCCCTGGCGACAGGACTAATAAATATGAGAACTGGCACAATTATTATGGTTTCAAGTTTATTTTTCGGGTCTAACTACAATGATATGCAAAAATTATGTTGTACCGCAGATTTAAAATGCGTTTATCTCGAAAACAGTTGAGCTTAGCGAGATGAATGTAGTGTACCTTTTTAAAGTAAAAATATTAAGAGAATAAAAATGTTGATTCAAAAACTACGTGGCGTGGGAGATAAAAAAAATTGAACGTATTAAATGAGCGCTGAAAGACGTATGTAGCGCCCTCTGGGTAATAGATCATTTTTGGTGGCAAATTTAGATTTCTAATCTAAAAAACCCCGCTTACCTACCAAATTTCGTGTTGTTATCCCATGTCTGTCAGGACATTTTCAAGAATAAATAAAATGAAAGTTTAAGTTTGACACCCTGTATTTCGGTTATTATCAACTTTAATACTAAGGTAAGTTAGCTTAAATCGACAAAATTTTAAGCTCAGGAATGTAAGGTTAAGCTATGGCCCATTCTTTACCAAACACCCTGTACCTATATAGGTATGTACATATTATTATACACCATATGTGTTGCCTACCCGGATACTGAGGTCACGAGCCGCCACTGCCACAGAGGTGGATGGGCGTTACTTTAAAAATCATAAATAGGGACCTCATTTTTTATTGCTCCCCTACTATGTATTAGTCTATCAATTAGTTTTCTATTATCGATTTTGTTGAAAATTTTTTTGTATTTTCTGTCACAACAAAAGAGTTCAAGTCGACTGTCACATTATTTCGATAAAAAATGTGTCAAATATAAGTAAATAGTGTTGATACAATTTCAAAGAACAATCTCAACTTGCCATATATATTTCACGTTTCATATGCCGCTCAAAAATAAATTCGTAAATATTTGATATTTTCTACATTTCTACGCAATTCCTGTTTTAAAATATTCCAGAAAGGAATCGGCAATAGAAGCACATTCGCATTTCGACAAACAAACAGTCTGCCATATTCACTTCAGGTTTTCGCAACAAGCACGATTTTGCAATACATATTCTCGTTTATATGCAACATCCAAACGGCATATAAAGTAAGTCTATAGTATAAATTTTAAGAATATCGTTACGGCTTTGGCTTTGTCCATAACCGTACGTAACCGGGGATTTTCAATATTTAATTTCTAGTCGTGGTATAAATTTTTAAATAAAGTGGATTTACAGACGAAATTCTATTATTTAGAGTCGATATTTTCTTCCTTTAGTGGAGTCACTGAAGGTTTTCACCTCCGATTTCGTTGAACCTTCATCGATTTTCATAAAAATTGGTGAGTAGTTAGAAGATACTTCAAGGAATAAAGGTGACATGGTGCGAACTTGCGCTTTTACCCTTCTCGGGGGTGAAATTTTTTTAATTAAAAATAATACCAGAAATTGATAGAGGGGCAACTTTTAAGCAAAATTTGTTATATAAAGTTATTAACATAAATTAATACTTTTTGAGTTATTAGATATCAAAAATTTTATTTTTTCTTAAAAAAAATGCATGTTTTAAAGTTGTTTTTCACGTATTACTCAAAAACGATAACTTTTTTTAAAAAAGCTTTTATTACCAAAATTAAAGATAATAAAATATTTAATACACTCCCCACTTAAAAAACTAAACTAATGTTATTTCAAAGTGAGTTATGGGTAATTGAATGTATATTTTTTTCGACGAGTACTCAAATCTAAGTATTCAAGCTTAAATAACGGGAAAACGATGCATTTTATATAATATACTTGTTTAAAACTTGTCAAAGTACTTCGTAATACCTATCAAATGAGCTCCAGTAGAAGTTAATAGCGTCAAAATTAAGCAAGTTATGATGAAAATAAGAGAACCCTTTCGATTTTTTTAGGAAAAAGTGAAAAATAAAACATACGCCATTTCCACAAAAATTAAAATTTGTAGTAATCCTCACAAGAATTCCTTTAGGTTAACATAGTTAATGATTTCAACAATTTTGACCGGTTTAGAATGCATATTTAAAAAAAAAAGATATAATTTAAAAAAATCGGAATTTTTAAAATTATCGTACTTTTCATTTTCTTTTGATACTAACTCCAAAAATACTCAATATACGTAAAAAATTATATTTAACTAAATTTTAGTTTTTGCTGCTTCAAATACTATATCTATTTTACTATTTCTCTAGAGCAAAAAAATAACTGAGATAGAAACGTTTAATATTTCAATTTTGCTGCGAGAACCATATAACCGGGTCCATTTAACCTTTTATTTTTAAAAACGTAAGAGGTTTAAAAGGCTAATTTAAACGTCTTTTAATAACACGTTGAGTGGGCTTTTAAATAGTTTTTAGGTGAACTTTATATCTTAAAAATTAACGGAGTAATTTACAAAAAAACAAAAACATTTTTTGGAAAATTTTTTAAAATGTATATTTTGACACATTTTTTTGCATAAATTTTAATGCTATCAACTTGTTTGAGAGCTTATTTGATAGATATTTCTATGAGCTTTGACAAATGTTTTATAAGTTTATGTTATTAAATGCACCATTTTCCCGGTATTTAAGCTTGAATACTTAGATTTGGGCACTCGACGAAAGAAATATACATTCAGTTACCTATAACTCACTTTAAGTTAACATTGAAAGGTTTTTCTAGTAAGGAGTTTATTTGATTTTTATTAGCCTCAATTTTGATAATAATAACTTTTTTGCAAGAACTTATACTTTTTGAGTTATTTATGAAAAATCGGTTAAAAACATACATTTTTCTCACGAAAAATTAAAATCTTTGATCTTTAATAACTCAAAAAGTTTTAATTTGTTTTAATAAATTTATCGAAAAAATTTTGCTTATAATTTGTCCCTCTATCGAATTGTGGGGTTATTTTTAATAAAATTATTTTCACCTCCGAGGAGGGGTGGCATCCACCCCCAGGGTAAAACCGCAAGTTGGCACCATGTCACCATGGCACCAAATCGATGGAGGTTCAACGAAATCGGAGGTAATAGCTCATATCCACTTTCAGTGACTGCGCTATTTGCTTTATGACGACTTTTTGTTTTTATTTCATTTCACACATTTACAAAAATACATAGTCTTTTTTATAGTGGTTTTGTATAAGAAATTTTATGAGAAATTAAATGTGCAGTCTGCTATGCTGGAATTGTGTGCTAATGCACAAAAAGTTGTCTCTGTTTTCAGACACTTTTGTGCTGCGTTATTCTTTGCTTTAAAAACTGAGATGTTTGCCCTATATACTGTCTACTACCTTCGAGACAAAAAAGTTGTTAAATAAGATGACTGTGATTTAGAAATTTTGTCTAATCAAGCTTCGAGAATAAGCTTTAATTTAGAATGCTGTTGTATTTAGCTATTTTAAATTCACGATTACCAAATATGTAATTCAAAATTTAAAATTAGTTTATTAATCGTTATGGTAGGGGAGCCCAACCGGGGATTTTTGCAGTTACTCGAGCGCGTCAGATTATCATATGGGGAGAAACTTGGTACACTGCAGATGTACCTCTACCATATATTGGCTCTTAACATAGGGGAGTTCGTTAAGGGGGGCCCGAAAAAAAAATCTATCCTTAAACAAACTCGAAATTGTCAGATTAAGATAAGGTAAGTTAAGTACATGCAAAATAGTGTATATTACAAAAATCTGACGATTTGAGCCGGGCGTAAGGAAATGGGTGAGCCCTAAAGTTTAACAAGACAAAAGCGAATATTTCGCGAAATTAATGACAGATCGAAAAACTAAAAAATATGTGCTCAATATTTTTTAAAAATCTATCGAATGATACCAAACACAACTTCCCTCAGAGGGGGGTGGGGGGTAAATTTAATATTTTAAATACGAATCCCGCAATATTTCGCGAAATGAACATCATATCGAAAAACTGTAAAATACACTTATTTAATATTTTTGAAAAATCTATCGGATATCACCAAACACAACCCCCCACGGGAGTGGGGTGGGGGGTTACTTTAAAATCTTAAATAGGAGCCCCCATTTTTTATTGCAGATTTGGATTCCTTACGTAAAAATAAGTAATTTTTATTCGAAACATTTTTTCGAATTATGGATAAATGGCGTTATAATCGGAAAAAACGATTGTTGGAAATGAAAAATTAAATTAAAAAATGGCAAGCGCCCACTAAAATGGAAAACTATACTTAACTTTTTTTGGTTTTAGAACCTACTCTTCACAACCCAATAGGTCCCCAAAGCGCTCGAGTGACTGCACATTTAGCATACTTTGCTCCCCTACCATTAGCTCTCCAATATCTAATAGTCTGGGCAGATTACCGGAGAATAGGCCATTTTTGGGAAAAGTTATTTACCAGCAATTTTATTGCTGGAATCGAATTTTATGATTGTATATATTAATAAGTCCGCTGACAGTGTGCTACTGTTTTTATAAACAAAAAGGCTACCGAAAATCGTGTTTTTTTCAATTTTTGCTCTATAACTCCAAAGATTTTAACTCTACGCCAAAAACACTCAAATAAAAATTCACCGTAACTAAATTCTGCATAGAGACGTGTTTTTCCCGATTTATTTCGACAAAATTTTTCCCCGTAAAATGCGGATTTTTTAAACAACACCTTTAATTTTCAACTAAAATTTTAGATAAGTAATTGTTTACCAATTATTAAATAACTTGGTAAAATAAAAGATCATTTCGTATACATTATAATTCTGGCAGCCGATGGAAATTGAATGAACAGTTTAGCAACAATTGAATTGTAAATTCAAAAATTTACGGTCGCTATAATAACCACAATCATTACGATATATAAGAATAACTATGATTTTTGTATAAAAAGACACTGTACCTATCTAATGTATTTTACAGGATTTAAATTGGACTATTTAAGCGGCTTCAGGAATATTTTAAAATTATAAACAATTTTTTGGCTTATAAACAAATAGAATATCTCGGGAAAAATTAATCAGGAAAACGGTATCGGAAAAAAAGCGGCAGGATGCTTCTTCTAAAAGAAAAAACGTCTAGTTGTGATAAGTGGTTCATAAGATACAACCGGTCAAATTTGACCGGTATTTACGGCAAAGATATAAACAATTAGGATCATAACTTTTGAACCATCACCTTTTTAGTTTTCTCGTCTTTCTCCACACCAATTTTCACATCTTGAAAATACTCATAACATATATTATTATAATAAAAACTATCGATAGTACGAGTGAAAATTGCCAAAAATAGCAAAATTCCAATAAAGAATTAGGTTGGAGAAAATGTTTTCTCAAAGTTCAAAACCGGTATACGTTAAAAAATGCATTTTCTCGGCTTCCCATGGAGCAATTTTCTTCATTCTTTTTTATTCTCAAGTAAATCGAGTAGAGCCATCCAACTAACGAATATCATATACCATCCAGAATATTTGTGATTTTAACGTTAAAAAATACACTTGTAGTAAGTTTATTTAAAAAAAAGTATACAACTGGAAAAAATATGTAGTTTTCTTTTCTTATAAATAAATTAATCTATTATAACAAAACAAAAGCTAGTTTGACATCTAATAATGCGTTAGTTGGATGGCTCTACTCGAGTTACTTGGGAATAAAAACAGAATGAAAAAATTGCTCCATGAGAAGCCGAGAAAATGCATTTTTTTAACGTATACCGATTTTGAACTTTGAGATTACATTTACTCCAACCTAATTTTTTATTGGAATTTTGCTAGTTTTGGCAACGTTCACTCGTACTATCGATAGTTTTTATTACAATAATATATTATAAGTATTTTAAAGATATGAAAATTGGTGTGGTGAAAGAAGACAAAACTAAAAAGATGATGGTTTGAAAACTATGATCCAATTGTTTATATTTTTGCCGTAAATGCCGGTCAAATTTGACCGGTTGTATCTCAGGAACCACTCACCACAATTAAACGTTTTTTCTTTTAAAAGAAACGTCCGACCGCTTTTTTTACAATAACGTTTTCACAATTAAATTTAATTTAGTATTTTTCGAGATATTATATTTGTTTATAATCCAAAAAATTGTCTATAATTTTAAAATATTCGCGAGGCCACTTAAATAGTCCAATTTTAATTCTGTAAATAACATTAGACAGGTACAGTATGTTTTTATACAAAAATCATAGCTATTTTTATGTATCATAATTATTGTGGCTATTATAGTGACCGTAAATTTTTAATTCACAATTCAATTGTTTCTAAACTGTTTATTTAATTTCCATGTGATGCTAGAATTATAATGTATACGAAAGATCTTTTATTTTACCAAGTTATTTAATTATTGATAAACAATTACTTATCTAAAATTTTAGTTGAAAATTAAAGATTTTGTTGGAAAAACCTGCATTTTCCGGGGAAAATTTTTGTCGAAGTAAATCGGAAAAACACATCTCTATGCAGAATTTAATTACAATGAATTTTTATTTGAGGGTTTTTGGTGTAAAATTAAAATCTTTATAGTTTGTTTTTTCAACTTCTGCTCTATAATAGAGCAGAAGTTGAAAAAACACGATTTTCGGCCGCCATTTTGTTTATAAAAAAGTAGCACACTATCTGCGGACTTTGCATACCTATTTTATTAATATATACAATCATAAGATTCCCTTCCAGCAATAAAATTGCTGGTAAATAACTTTTTCCACCTACTTCTACTGAAAGTATACTTTTCCAGACCTGATTGTAGGGAGCAAAGTTATACTTTTCCTCCCTAGGGAGGAAAATATTTTTCCTCCCTATGGAGGAAAAGTAAAAGTGACGTCATGTTATTTCATTCATGAAATATAACTTATTGACACCTTGTATAATATCTATTTTCTATTACGTAAGTATCTATACATTTTAACGTTTATTTATAAAACACTCTATATTTTTCAGAATGGTAAAAAACAGTAAATTGTTATTTTGATTTAACAATGTTTACATTAATAATTTGACTGTCCTGACATAAATGATTACTGCCCTCCACTACGCGTCGGGCAGTAAACTTCATTCTCGGGAGGAAAAGTAGCACTTTCCTCCCTCGTTATACAAATAGCTATTCCTTATATTTTGCTAATTAGCTCAGAGTATAAGAAAATTTGTAAAGGTTTATTAGAGGAGCTAGGAAGAATTTAGCTAATTAGGTTTATTTAATATAACTGTGGAAGTGGACAAATACCAGATGCATGAAGAACCAATATATTTTACCAGTTTACAAAAATAAGAAAGGTATTCAACAACGCATAATCTGAGGGGTCATAAAACGACTTAGTCACACCATGAAATAATGCATTGGATTTTTGCAGATAAAGTTAGGTGACAACTTCAATAATTATAATAATTCACTTTTGCTACTTCTCAAATATGCCCGGAATATTAATAAAAAAATTAAATATTTAAAAATTTCGAGAAACATGGATTTTTTTTCTACTTTCTTTGCTTATAACCTTAAAACGATTAATTTTGGAACAAAGTCGTAGGGAAATAAAATATATAATAAAGATAATTGAGTTTTGTATGATATACGACTGGTTAAAATTGTCTTAAAATATTACCCATTCTGCAAAAGAACAATAAATACAAAGTAAGGGGGTAAAATAAGCCTGTTTTTATTCAGCGTTTTTCAACCACTTTGGTTGCATTAAGAACCTTCGTAGTTCGCGTGGAAAATTCTTATAACATAGGTACTTAAACCGTCCATTAAATTTCATTAAAATTGACTTAATAGATTTTGCATAATAATTTTGCAATCTAAATTGTTTTTAAAAAAGTTAAATTTTTTAAAAACTTTTTGAACAAAAAATTTAAAGATTTGAATGAAATTTGGTGGATAACGGTTTAAGTATTGTTATATTTCTATTTGATATGAAAATTAAATTTTGATAATTATAAACAGAGTTCAATTTAATATAAAATATTTTCAATTTTCTCAACCACGGGCATATAAATTTAGAACAACCTGTATACAACAAATTGTTATATTTAATTTTAAGAAGTGATTAGAATAAGCGTACGAAACTCGGAACAATGTGCTTAGATAAACAAAGTGAATGACGCGTACCATTATCGTTCTTCTCGGAAGGTCGATCATTAGCCTATGCTAAATAAAACTCAGTGAAATAGATGATAGTTCATTATCGTTTTTCGCGGAAGGTTTCGATCATTAGCCTATGCTAAATAAGACTCATTTGAAAGAGAGAATAGCTCATTAAAATTTGTAAATAGTTAGAAAGTATTTTAGAATGGGAATTAAATATTTTCTTTTGAATTCCATTAAGCATATTTAGAAAGATTAAAAATTGGTTTTGAGGAATATTACGAATGAGAGTTGGTGGTGGAAGATTGATTTGTGAATCTGGAAGGGATATTTAGAAAGTAGGGGAATGGATGACAAAGTGAGATCAGAATGTTTTGAGCTGTCGAGAAGTGAAGTCGAGTAGTAGACGGTAGTGTTCGAGGAGTGAGATAGCCGGTGTAGTTCCGTGAGTGTGGAGTATCTATCGTGGAACGAGAAGTAGGCCAGGTCGAGAGTAAAAGAACCTCCTTGAGCCCAGAGTGTCCCGGTAGCTGATAGCAGTTTCGAAAAAGGTAGAACACAGCATCACGACAAAAGCAGGAACGAGAGCTATTCGAGCTAGTTTTTCAAAGGAGAACATCACTGGAAGCCAGGACGAGGTTTGATCGCAGCCAAGGATAGCAGGAAAGGGTTTTGTGTGAGGACATTTTCAGTTCACCAGGAAAAGGTCAGTCTCATTTGTTTGGACATGAATGTATGGGTTTTTCGTATTAAATTCCACATAAAAAATTGAATAACATAATCAATAATATCAGAAAAGCTTCATCAAACTTAAATAGAGTTGTTCCTAATAACTCCTAATAGTTAAATGTTAATAAAAACTTTCAATTGAAAACCAAAAGGAAATAAGATTCCCATTTGTAAATGTTATGTTTAAGAATAATAAGAAATAGCAAATATTAAGCATTGATTGCCTTTTAAATAAAATAAAAAATATTTTGATTATAATTGTAACCCATATGTGTATTTTTTTTACTCTTTTCTTTTCTATCCCGATTAGGAACCATTAAGAAACATTTAGAAGCCACGGAAGTAAGTAATTAATTTATAATTCGCCCTGAGATTGAAAAGATATTGATATGTGATCTGGTTAATTAATTGGATTAGTATTAATACATTGATTAAATTAAGTAACATATAAGAATATTATCTCATATCAATAATCAAGATCACATCAACTGGCGCCCAACGTGGGGCATTGTAAAGTATTTCTAGTGGCAAATTTGAAGGATAGAAAGAGTAAAGCCGGTATTTGAAAATTTATATGTCTGTGGTAAAAAGTGAGATACTTACATTTGATAACATAAAATTTTAGATCTCTTTAGGTACAAATTTTACATAACTGATTTAATATTTTATTTTTACGATATTTACATTTGATATATTTATTGACAATTTATAATATTTGGGTAAAAAAAAAAAAGTCGTATTGGTAACATACTAGTAAAATTTCATATTTGGCGGGGATAATACTTCTTGAAAACAAATGTCTGTGACAAGAAGCCAAAGCAAGGATAACAAAAAACAAAAAGAACATTCAGACCAAGAAGATATTTTAGACACGACAATCATGGCATCAGAACAGCAAGAATTATCAGGAATAGATAAACTATTACAACTGATGCAACTCCAGTCACAAAAACTGGATGACAATCAAAGAGAAACAAAACAAGCAATGGATGAAGCAAAAAGGACGATGGATGAAAATCAACGTGAAACGAAACAAGCCATGGAAGAAACATCAAAGAAAATGGATAAAGTGGATCAAAAAATGGATGAAACACAGCAAAAAATGGATGACAATCAAAAAGAAACAAAACAAGCAATAGAAGAGAACAATAAGATAATAGAGGAACGCATAGAAAAGTATGAAAAGGAAATAAAAGGATGTTTGACAACAATGAAAAACGAGATAGAACAGCAAGAAATGAAAATTAAAGATCACATGCAAGAACAAGAAATAAAAATGAAGGAGTTAACGACTTGCCAGAAAAAAGAAATGGAAAGTTTGGAAAACAAGTTGGAAAATGCTATTCAAGTAGACAGAGAAGAAGTGGAAAAAAGAATCACAGAAATAGAAAAACAAGTCACGGAAAACAGGACGCAACAGAATGTCGGAGAAAGAAGAGAAATGGTTATACATAGCACAGATGACGTGAAGATAAGGTTTGGCGGGGATGTAAGAAGATTACACCCAGTGCCGTTCATAAATAGCCTGAAAAAGAAAATACAGCACATCGGAAATTTCGATACAGCAAAAGAAACTATCAGAAACCATCTCAAATATGAAGCAAGCCTATGGTTCGATAGTAAAGAAGAAGAATTCGGCAATTGGCAACAATTTGAACAAAAAATTTTGAATTATTTCTGGGGAAAGGTCCAACAATTGGAAATTAACAAGGAATTGCAAAATGGGAAATACAATGATAGGATGGGTGTATCAGAAAGGACATATGCTTTGCAAATTTACAATAATGCAAAACATTTACAATATAATTACTCATCGGAAAAATTAGTCGAACTGATTGCAAGACATTTCGAGGAAACGCTGGAAGACCATATCACATTGCAAAATTACAAAGACATAGATAGTTTATGCCAATTCCTACAAATAAGAGAATCACGTCTAAGAGAAAGAAAATCAAGAAGGTCGCGAGAAGATTACAGGCCCCGAGAAACACAAGATTACCGAGATAGAAATCAAAATAGGAGGGACTATACAAGACGAGATTTTAATCCCAGAAGGGAAAACGAAAATAGAGACAACGGAAGAGGAAATTATGAACAAAGAAATAGGCAATGGAATGAGGACAGAAATCGAGAATACCAGAATAGAAACACCACACGCTCAAATCAAGAAAACAGAAATAATGGTAGACAAAATGAACAGGGATATCGAGAAAACCGAAACAGATCCGACAGACCAAGAGAAAATAGAAGAGAAGTAAATAATACCCAGACAGATGAATATGACGGAGAGAGACATTATGACGAAAATATAAACAACGATGAGCAACCGGCGTCTTTTCACGACGGTGCTCACTAAAAACCAAAAATCAAACAGGAATCTTTTGTCACCCCAAGGAGTTTATTAAATTGGCAGGAAACAACGAAAAGAAAAATGGAGTTAATTTAAAATTTGTGGATGGATTTATCAACGAGAAACCAATTAAAATTATGATAGACACTGGATCTGAAATAACATTGGTCAACAGAAAACTAATAGAAGAAGTTAACTTAACAAATTTAATTTATAAAATACCTAGGGTAAATTTAGTGGGCGCAAACAAACGGACATTGGCAACTATAAATGAAGGCATACGAGTAATGGTACGACTGGGCAAGAATATGTATGCACTACAATGTGTAATAATGCCGAACATGTCACATGACATGATAGTAGGAGTGGACGAATTGGCAGAAAAACATGTAGTGATAGATTTTAAAAATAATACGATGAAACTAACAGAAGAAAAAGAAAAAGAACAGGACAAGGAACATGAGAAACAAAATACGGACGAATCAGGTAAAGAACAAACAGTGGAAATGAATTTGGCAGCGAAGCAAGGACAAAGAAGAAAAAGGAGAAAAGGTCAGAAAAAGATAAAAGAAAATGAAACCTGTGGCTCCTCAAAAGAAGAGTTGAGCCCAGAAGAAGAAAATTTGAGAGTATCAGAAACAAAGGAAACCTGGGATTCCTCAAAAGAAGAGACGGGCTCAGGAGAAGAAGAAATAAAGCTAAAAAATGAAAGTGAAAAGAATATGATTGAAACAGTGGTATTTGAAGAGGAGGTATATGCAAACGAGGATGCAGAATGCACGGTAAACATGTGTGAAGAATCTGAGAAAAAAGACAGAAAATTGATATGTGGAGAAGGGAAAGAAAAAGAATTGCGGTTGATGTTAAGAAACTACGAAAATTTGATCAATGAGGAAAACAGAGTGGCTAAAAAGTACGAGCATTCATTTGAGGTGAAAAACTTGGGAAATTTTCGATCAAAGACTTACCCGATTCCATACAAGTATCGACAAGAGGTGAAAGAAGAAATAAATAAAATGTTGGAAGATCAAATCATCGAAAGATGTGATTCACCGTATGTTAACCCGATTGTGATAGTAAAGAAAAGCAGTGGAGAATTGAGATTATGTTTAGATGCCAGGAATATCAACCAGCACACTGTATCACAATATGAATCACCTCTAAACATCGAGGCCATTTTTGGAAGAATCACCGGGTCACACATATTTTCGAAAATTGACTTAAAACACAGTTTTTGGTTGATACCGTTAGCTGAAAAGTGTAGAAACTACACCGCTTTTTCTATTGATGGTATTGTCTACCGGTTTAAGGTAGTGCCGTTTGGATTGCAGAGTGCTTGTGCTGCACTCGTCCGAGCTCTACATACCATTTTGAATCGCCACGAAGATTTCATAGTTCATTATATCGATGATTTATTAATTTTTTCACAAGATACTCAGAGTCATCTGAAACACATAGAAATAATTCTGGAAGAATTGGACACAGCGGGATTGAAATTAAACATTGAAAAATGTCAATTTTTTCAAAAAGAAGTCATTTATTTGGGTTTTCAATTGGACACCAAAACAGTAAGATTATCCGAAGACAGAGTCAAGCTCATAGATGAATACCCAAGACCAAGGAATTTGAAAACATTGAGAGGTTTTCTTGGCACGATTAATTATTTTAAAAAACTGATTCCCGATTTGAGCCAAAAGGAAATCCCTCTGATAAAGTTGCTTAAAAAAGGAATAAAATGGAATTGGAAAGAAGAACAGGAGGAAGCTTTCGAAACATTAAAACGAGAATTCGCAAAAGGAACGAAAATATACCACCCCATTTACAATTTACCTTTTATACTCCGAACTGATGCGTCCATACAAAAATTTGCAGGAGTTCTGTCTCAAATACAAAACGACCAAGAAGTGCCGATATGTTTTATATCGCGAGTGACTAAAACACATGAGAGAAAATATAGTGTTACAGAATTGGAGTTTGCCAGTGTACTATATTGCGTAAACAAATTGAGGTTTTACTTATTGGGAGCAAAATTCACAATCGAAACAGACCATGCAGCTTTAGTACATATCATGAAGAATAGATTAGTAAATAATAGAATACATAGAGGCATTCTATTATTACAGGAGTATGATTTTGAGTTCCGATATATAAAAGGAAAAGACAACATAATAGCCGACGCTCTAACACGGGATGAGGACACGGGAAAAAAGGAAACAATTACTCTACAGGTGGGACTAAATAGATTAATACAAGAAGAAGGGATATATTCGTTAAATGAGATAAGGACAAACCAAGAAGACCTAGAGGAAAGAGAGAAAAGAAGAGCGGAAGTAGAAAATGACATATATTTTAAGAGAATAGACGGAAAGGAACTATATTTAGTGACACAGACATTGGCCGAAAAGATAATAAAGAAATTACATGAGGACAATGGGCATATCGGTAGCAGAAAAGTTTGGCTCGTTTTTAGGGAAAATTACATCAGCCGACAGGATTACCGCATTGCAAAGGAAATTACCCAGAAGTGCGATGTATGTCAAAAATATAAGAGTCGGAATTTCAAAAACGAAAATGTTGCCAAAAATATTGAAGCCCGAAACAAACTAGACATTGTAGCAATAGATATGTTAAGCGATCTAATTATGACCACTAAAAGGAACAAACATATTCTGGTAATGGTGGATGTGTTTTCAAAATACGTAAAATTATATAGTTGCCGCACCACAAAGGGGGAGGAGATATTAAGAAAAATCGACAATTTTATAGCCATAGTAGGAACACCAAAAAAGATTCTACTGGACAATGCAACGTATTTCCGAAATGATCGTTTCAAGGGACAACTTCGAGAACGAGGAATAGAGACAAATTTTGTCAGCATCAGGCATCCACAGAGTAATCCTTCGGAACGATTGATACAGGAAGTGACGAAATTTCTTCGCATTGCAACAGATGGTCAACATCGCCACTGGGACAGGAAAATGGCGGAAATAGAAAGGTATCTAAATACAATTCCGAGCACAGTAACAAAAGAGACCCCAGAATACATCATGAAGGGTGTATTGCCGATAAGGCCATGGGAAGACCAAGAGCCAAAAGAATATCAACAGGTGATTGAAACCGTACAGAGAAGATTACGGCGAAGCAACGAAAAATATATCCAAAGACAGGAACAAAATAGAAAAAGAAGACCAGTGACTTTCCAAAAGGGTGAAAAAGTACTCGTGAGGGCATTACGAGTATCAAATCTTCCTGGGGGCATTTGCGCAAAGTTGATGCCTGTTTTCGAAGGCCCGTACATCGTGAATAATGAAAATGGGATAAATAGTTATGAGTTGAGGCACAGGAACTCGGAAAAGATCCGAGGAATTTATAATATTCACGATGTATACAAATATCACGAATAAAAGACAGAATTACATGAAGTAGATAGTAAGTTAGGATATAAGACGTAGATTAAAGTAAGGAAATATACAGGGAGTTGGTTTTGCCTCGAGAAAATTTATTTAAAAATGCAGATAAATTTTATCGAATACAAGGCGGGGATTTGTTATATTTCTAATTGATATGAAAATTAAATTTTGATAATTATAAACAAAGTTCAATTTAATATAAAATATTTTCAATTTTCTCAACCACGGGCATATAAATTTAGAACAACCTGTATACAACAAATTGTTATATTTAATTTTAAGAAGTGATTAGAATAAGCGTACGAAACTCGGAACAATGTGCTTAGATAAACAAAGTGAATGACGCGTACCATTATCGTTCTTCTCGGAAGGTCGATCATTAGCCTATGCTAAATAAAACTCAGTGAAATAGATGATAGTTCATTATCGTTTTTCGCGGAAGGTTTCGATCATTAGCCTATGCTAAATAAGACTCATTTGAAAGAGAGAATAGGTCATTAAAATTTGTAAATAGTTAGAAAGTATTTTAGAATGGGAATTAAATATTTTCTTTTGAAATCCATTAAGCATATTTAGAAAGATTAAAAATTGGTTTTGAGGAATATTACGAATGAGAGTTGGTGGTGGAAGATTGATTTGTGAATCTGGAAGGGATATTTAGAAAGTAGGGGAATGGATGACAAAGTGAGATCAGAATGTTTTGAGCTGTCGAGAAGTGAAGTCGAGTAGTAGACGGTAGTGTTCGAGGAGTGAGATAGCCGGTGTAGTTCCGTGAGTGTGGAGTATCTATCGTGGAACGAGAAGTAGGCCAGGTCGAGAGTAAAAGAACCTCCTTGAGCCCAGAGTGTCCCGGTAGCTGATAGCAGTTTCGAAAAAGGTAGAACACAGCATCACGACAAAAGCAGGAACGAGAGCTATTCGAGCTAGTTTTTCAAAGGAGAACATCACTGGAAGCCAGGACGAGGTTTGATCGCAGCCAAGGATAGCAGGAAAGGGTTTTGTGTGAGGACATTTTCAGTTCACCAGGAAAAGGTCAGTCTCATTTGTTTGGACATGAATGTATGGGTTTTTCGTATTAAATTCCACATAAAAAATTGAATAACATAATCAATAATATCAGAAAAGCTTCATCAAACTTAAATAGAGTTGTTCCTAATAACTCCTAATAGTTAAATGTTAATAAAAACTTTCAATTGAAAACCAAAAGGAAATAAGATTCCCATTTGTAAATGTTATGTTTAAGAATAATAAGAAATAGCAAATATTAAGCATTGATTGCCTTTTAAATAAAATAAAAAATATTTTGATTATAATTGTAACCCATATGTGTATTTTTTTTACTCTTTTCTTTTCTATCCCGATTAGGAACCATTAAGAAATATTTAGAAGCCACGGAAGTAAGTAATTAATTTATAATTCGCCCTGAGATTGAAAACATATTGATATGTGATCTGGTTAATTAATTGGATTAGTATTAATACATTGATTAAATTAAGTAACATATAAGAATATTATCTCATATCAATAATCAAGATCACATCAGTATGTAATAAGAATTTTCACTAAGTGCCACCAAAGTGGTTGAAAAATTTTGAATAAATACAGGCTTATTTGCCTTCTTATTTTGCACCCCTGATTGGGTGCAAAAAATCGAAAAAATTTCGATTTTTGTACTAAATTGTTAATAATTAATAAACGGACGCAAACTCTGGGCAGGAAACAGGTAGGTTTTCTTCCTATAGGTCGATAACGGTTTAAGTATGTTATAAGAATTTTCACTAAGTGCCCTTATTTTGCACCCCTAATGGGGTGAAAAAAATCGAAAAAATCTCGATTTTTTCACTAAATTGTTAATAATTAAAAAACGGACGCAAACGCTGGGCAGAAAACAGGCAGGTTTTCTTCCTATAGGTCTACAATAACTAAAAAAGTAGTCGGCTATCTGGATCTTGAGTTTCCCGAGAAAATCCCTATTTCTCTGTACTATTAGGCCATGTTTTCAGAGGGGAATAATTTGAACTACTTCAAATCATATTGGAAGGTAAAATGCAGGGTAAAAGATCAGTAGACTGACTCAGAATATGTGGCTGAATGACCTGAGAAGATGGTTTGACCGATCATCTGCAGAAACTCTTCGTGCTGTAGTTTCCAAAGCTACAACTGTCATTTGGATTACCAACCTTCTTGAAACTTATATCAACAAAAGGCAGCAAGAATTAGAAAAAATTCAAGTGGTATTCGTATGCAGATATTATGTATGAGTATTATGTTAATATTGCATCAATGAAATATAAAGAAATATCTATATTATTTAAGTAAACATCCTCAATTGTTTCAGCTGATGTATAATTTTTCAATTTGCTAACATACCTCGTAGTAAAACACCGCCCCACTGGCCTTCTCGACAAACACATCAGCTAGAATTTTATAAAAAAATACCTCCGAATTTTGCCTCTATATTCAAATCGTACCTAAATCATTCGCAAGTTTTCCGAAAGTGGAAAAGAGATGAAAAGTTCGTAGCGGTGGTGTGAAAAGGGACACAGGAATATTATTTCATGAAGGAAATTTCATAAGGGTAAAGAGCTCACACAGCTTTACTCAGTTGATTTATTTCGGCCGTTTTACCTAAAATATAGTGCAAAATAAAATAGGGTCAATCTGACAGAAAGTCAGGAGAACAAACCATAAACCATACTAGGAGTCGAAAGGACTCGATTGATTTCTCCAGTTCATTAACTTGGTTCTGAAAATAGTTGAATGAATGAAGGGAATAGCGTGAATTAAAAATTGAAAGGATAATATTAACACGAAGTAGGTTATTAGTAATAACTCAGCTTTAAATAAACAATATCTATAGATTTTTTATTTAGTTTCTAAAAAAATATTATTACTTATGCTGTGTGATGTAAAAGTAGGGAATAATTTTAATTATTTCATAAACAGAGGACTAAAAAAATAAATCACGTAAATGTTAATTTTTGAATGGCCATTAATCGTGCTATACAATACAGGGTGATTGATTAGTGGGGTAAAGCTCCGTAGATCTGTTATAGTAATAGATAGCAATAAAAGTTAATATCAAAAATTGTAGTCAACTTTGAGATTCACATTTCAAAATTAATTAGAATGTTACAGGGTGTTCGATAACATAGTGCCAAACCAAACACGTTTTTTTAAGGAAAAACGTGTTTCCTATTTTATTTTCATTTTATTTTCGAAATCTTCGTAACTTCTCCATTACAAAACTATAAAGGTATGTTATGTTATACATGGTATTTACAAAGTTATAACCAATTTTATATGAAAATCGTAACAAGTTCAACTCAATGTATAAATAAAAATAAGCACAAAAGCCCTATTTTTTTATTCATTGTCAAAATTTTTATAAATGATAGATATTGCTAATTTTCTTTATATCGAATACAGGATGAGTCAAAACGCAAGTACATTATTTTCTCAGTAATTTTAAATAGAACACTCTGTATGTTATATCACTGTCGAAAAGTACCATTACCGTACTTGATTTTTATATAACATTATCTATGTCTAAATTTATTAGTTTTCGAGATAGTTTCATTTTTCAGAGCAAATTATTATTAATTAGGGTCTAAATCTTTCCAAATTTGAATAAGCCATGACTGAATTGTCTAAAACTCACAATTTACGATTACTGATTATCAATCTGGTAATAAATGTAGCAATGTAGCATTTATTAGTAATAAATTTTACAAAAAAAAAACACAACCACAACATACAACATTTTTGAAACAATTAAACTACTTTTGTAAGTGTAACAAATAAAGAACGAAATATAATTTATCAGTAAAAAATTTTACAAAAAAAATATGAACACAAAATAAAACGTTTTTTAAGATATTAAAAACTACTTTTTTTTATAAAATATTTTATATATTTAATTATATACATTGTTGTTAAAAAAAAGTTTTTTCAAAATAACCTCATAACACATTTATGCAATAACGGTCATTGAATGAGTTACACTACGAAGCATTTGTAAATTAACACTTCGAAATAAACTTTTTATTTTATTTTTCATCTTATCTCTTCTCGATGGAGGCATTTTATAACCGTTATTCTTAAAGTAACCGCAAAAAAATCAGTCCAGTTTATTAAATTCTGGTAATCTGGGGACCACGCTGCTGGTCCATTAAAAAATGAAAATATCTCGAAAACTAATAAATTTAGACATAGCCAATGTTATATTATACAAATGAAAGTACTGTAATGGTTTTTTCAACAGTGATATAAAGTACAGGGTGTTCCATTTAAAATTACCGAGAAAATAATGTACTTGCGTTTTACCTCACCCTGTATTAGATATATAAAAAATTTAGCAATATCATTCATTTTTAAAAATTTTGATAATAAATAAAAAAATATGGCAGCAATAAACCACTGCCATTCTGCTTATTTTTATTTATACAGGGAGTTGAACTTGTTGAAAATTGGTTATAACTTTGTAAATGTCCTGTATAACATACTTAACCTTTATATTTTTGTCATGAAGAAGTTAACAGGAATAACTCAAATATAAAATAAAATAAAGGGCGTTCCATTTAAAAAGAAACGTAAGTTAGGTCTGCCACTATGTTACCGAACACCCTCTAACATTCTAACTAATTTTATAATGTGAAGTTCAAAGTTGGCTACAATTTTTGTTATTAACTTTTATCGCTATCTGTTACTATAACGGATCTAGTTATATTGGACATTATGTCATCAGCAGGGAGCGGATTTATATGCGATCAATTTTGATGAAATATGCGCATATGCGGTAAAAAATTACGAAATATGCGCAAGATATGCACAAAAATTCAAAAAATGCGCATTTCGAGAAACCGCAAATTTTCTGCTCTATTCTATTCTAGGGGGTTCTTTTATAGGGGGGATGGCAATCTTATTTATTATCTTTCAAATAAAATCATTTTTTTTATATAGGGTAACGGGTACAGTTGTTGGCCGGTCACTAGTAATTGGCCACTTTCACAAAAATCCGAAATATTAAGATTTTTAGAAAGTATAAGGAAATAAATGTATTTGCATTGCAATTCGGCAACATTGCTATATATTTGGTCTAGCCATTATCTCTCTCAGTTAATATTGTCTAGTTGTGACAGCGTGTGTTTTTCGAAGCTTAACAGGTGCATCCAGTTTTAAGAGTTTTTTAAAGAATTTGTTAAGGAAGGCCATTCATGAGGTGAGTTATCTTGGCTAATAATATTGTGTATCTGCTTATAATAATGTTTTGTGATGATTTAGTGGGGTACATCTTACGTTATCGGTGGTTTTAATAGTAAGGTTATAATTTTTTGGCGGTAAATTTTAGTTGCCAAGCACTGTATCTTAAATATGTCCGCATTATAATGATTGGCCTACCGGCCAATTACTGTACCTATTTTAAATTAAAATATTTATTCTAATTTAGGCTCTTTTAGCTTAGTTTGGCCCAACACAACATATTTCAAGCATTTTTTCTTATTTTTTATAGCAATAACTAGTGGTTGGCCGACTGCCAATCACTAAACCACAGGGTGGCCAATAACTGTAATGTGTAATAAGAATATATTTTTTGTCCGGATTCGTTTTTATAAAATTACAATTATTTTAGTTGTTATAAAATTAATGCCAATGCGGGCAATCTGAATCAAATTTGAAACGTCCGTATTGTAGATAACATTATTAGATACTATTAAATGATTTTTATTTTTAGAATAAAAAATGCCAAATATCCGGAAAGATAAAACGTATCACAAAAAATATACAGAACAAGATCTTCAGTCTGCTTTTCAGGCCATAGAAAATGGCATGAGCCAACGGAAAGCCGCTGAACAATTTAATGTGCCAAGAGCAACACTGCAGTTTAGAGCAAGCGAAAAATTTAATGAAAAAACTAGCCTTGGTCCCAATCCTATTCTTTCTTTGGAGGAAGAGAATAATTTAAAGAATTGGATCGTAACATGCCAAGACAAAGGTTTTCCAGTAAGAGTGGAAAATATACAAGACTCGGTTAAAGGTTTTCTTGATGCAAATCCACGTGCTAATCCTTTTACTGACAATCGGCCCGGAAGAGGTTGGTATAGATCCTTTTTAAAGAGAAATCCAGATTTAAGCGAGCGAACTCCAGAAGCGGTAACAGCAGTAAGTTCAGTTGTGTCTGAAAAAGATATAAGAAAATGGTTCACCGGTGTTCAAAAATATTTACACCGTAAACGTTACATTGATATTCTTCAAGACCCTTCACGTGTTTTTAATGGGGATGAAACCTGCTTCCTTTTGTGTCCCAAAAATAAACGAGTGTTGGCTGTAAAGGGAAGCAAAAATGTATATCAAATAGAACATCACTCCAAAGTTAATTTGACGGTTATATTTAGGTTTGCAGCATCTGAAGAAATAACAGCACCGATGATTATTTACCCATACAAAAGACTTCCTATCAATGTTATAAATTCAGTTCCTCGAGAATGGGGCATAGGCTGTAGCGATACGGGATGGACAAAGAATGAAAACTTCTATGAATACATAGGAAACGTCTTATATAAATACCTAGTTGCAAAAAACACTAAATTTCCAGTCATTTTGTTCGTTGATGTACATAAAACTCACTTAACCATTCAAACCAGTGAATTATGCTCAAAGTTACAAATTAGTTTAGTGGCATTATATCCCAATGAGACCAGAATTATACAGCCTGCAGATGTTATAGCATTTAAACCATTAAAGGCAAATTGTAACCGGGTAGTATTAAAGTTTAGACGAGAAAACCCAAACAAAAGATACTATTGTCACAGAAGATACAATGACTTTAGATATTCAATCGACATCCGATAATCTGCCTTTAGTAAATCAAGACAACTCATTATATAAAGAAATTGACACCTCAATTGACAAATTCCTTTTTGGCCAAAAACCCCAAAAAGAAAGGGTAAAAAGCAAACAGAACGGTTGCCTTTCGTGCTCACTTCTTAAGATCGTCAAAATGCAGAGAGGCGTAAAATTAAAGAGAAAGACGAATAAGAAAAAATAAAATTAGAACGAAAATAAAAGCGAATTGACGCAAAAGCAAAGAATAAAGGTAAACAAAATAAAGAAACCAAGAAGAAAGTAATAAAAAAATTGCCACAAGAGCCAATTCCGAGAGCAAAAAATGTCAAAATGTTGTGAAGAATAAAGAAAATGTTACACTAAATACAGGTGACATTGTAGATACAAATATTTTAAATCAGACACACTTCTTGATCATACAATTAAAAGCACTACTTTGAGAAGTATAGTTAGAGTACATATACCAGAAGTGATTAACGCCAAAGAAAACCACGAAATGCCACGGAACCAATTTCCTGATTCTGTAGAGGAAAACGCTATTTTGCCCTCAATTGATAACGTATCTTTTGATGTCTCCAACAATAAGAATTCATCAAATTTGAGGAATACTTCCCAAAGCAAATGTACAAATTTGGAAACCAGCAAATAAAAATTGCTGATGGGTCGACTAAAAGAAAGTTGTTTTTCGAAACAGAGGGATATCCAGAACATGAAAAAATACAAATTCTCTCAGATATATTGGTGAAACAATCAGATAACACCAACATATCTGTAAATAATAATCTTTTGTATACAGGATTGTGCTATTCTTGTTCCTAAAATATTTCTAAATCAAAAGTTGGAATAAAATGTTTATTTTGTGTCAGAGGCTCCCATATTGGTAGTTGTGTTAAAAATCAACAAGACATTGAAAATCTAAATAGTTTTGTGTGCCCTAACTGCACAAACAAAAAAAGAAAATTAGGAATTTTATGAATGGCCAATAACTGTAATTCTATATGCCAATAACTATGTTTGCATGGCCAATAACTGTGTAATTTTGTATGTTTTTAAATTTGTGTTAATTTTTTATGTACATTATTATTTTTACTAAAATAACCCGAGTTTTTATAAAATTTGATGTTTCATTGTTATTTAAAAACCCTTACAAAATATTTCACATTAAAATATACCAATTTACAATTTTAATTCAATTTGAAATCCCTTAAGTGGCCAATCACTGTACCCGTTACCCTATGCAATTTATTCACAGTTTTTACAAAAACTGCTACCAATAGTTACCTATTTAAAATAAAACAACAATATCACTATAAATTAGGGAGTTTTTGTGCACACAAATACGTAAACGTAACGTATCATTTTGACATATACGCTTGCGCATTAATGGTTGAACTTCCGTAACTCGATACGTATTATCTAAAGTAACGCTCTGATACGTACGTGAGAACGCATCCCTATCGAGACGAAAGTCACCGAATGCACACGAGGATCTTGCCCGATTACCTACCAAATGAACATTTCATCAGCGTACTACCCGTTTATAAACATTTTAAGGTTATATTGGTTATTGGTTTAGTCTAAAGTAAAATTATTCTCTGTTTGTAATTTGAAATTGGAACTTCATAATAGATTTAAAATTTTATTGTTTTTAAGTTGTCTATTAATAAAGCAAAACAAACAAATCTTGTATTAATTGAAGAAATACAGTGATCACCACAATTAATAACTAGATAAAAAATTACCTAATTTCAATAAAATTTTCAAATAAATATGACCAAACTACAGTAGGAAAAATGAAAGAATACCCATGAACGAACATATAAAACACGCTGTAATTTCCTGTCACCGTGTCACACAAAAAATTGGCCAGCGCACGTACATGTAATAATTATTGTTACATGTACTTGCACTGGACAATTTTCTTTGTGACACGGTGACAGGAAAATACTGCGTGTTTTATATGTTCGTTCATGGGTATTCTTTCATTTTTCCGACTGTATTTACATTATACTGGGATTCTGATGTAGGTACCATAATTTACAACTAAAAAGTAAGTATAAACAAAAATAAAACAATTTTAACGTAAGGAAAAATAATATTTTTATATTTAAATAGAAGCAATTAAAACCATACAAGTTCATCATTCATTTATCTTTTTTTAGATTTGTATATTAATTGTATATTGTGTGAATATTGTTTCACTTTTTTAATGTAAAAACGGAATTTAAAAATGACTTTTACGATTTGCTTTACGTTACGTTAAGGCAGTTACAAAAACTACCTATTTTAACGTTCATCCTCTACGACACGTTAGTTGCTTTACGTATACGGAGATGCGTTACGTTACGTAGCAACAAAAACTCCCTATTATCTTCGATTATAATTCACTACAATGTGTTTTTCCAAATTCTTTGCGAGGAAACATATTCTTTGTTTAGATAAAATATTTTTTTTAACTTTCAACATTAATAGAAGTAATTGGGGCGTATTTAAAATACCTTGTTAATTTCCGTTAGAAAATCGTAAAACTATGGTGAAAGGTGTAAATTCTCTTAAAAATATAGGATTTAAAAGATGTACTAGAATTACCTACTAAATATAATAAAAGTAAATAAAATTCGGATTTCCGGGTAAACCATCCTTCATCACTACAACCTACAATCATTTTATAACGGCGTACTATAAGCACTAGTAAGTACTTTGTGTAAAGATCGGGTATTTTCTAAGAAAAAATGAAAGGCAGTGAATGAGCCGTCTCTCTTCAGGCAGTTCTCGAATTAATATATATGAAGGGCTTAATGTGAAACAATGACAAGCCTCACAAAGGTAAAAGTGAGATATTTGACTTTGAATGTTAAAAATAATATTAAAAAATCCAGTAAAAACTTTTATTGTTTTAGTTTAGATATATCGATGCACCATTCCATATGAGATCATATTTGACAACAATATTAATAAAATTACTTGAAACTGGAGAAAAAACAGCATTTATTTAAGAACAAATGTGGCATGTTACATTATTCCGTTTATAATAAATACCCAAAATTTAGATATAAGTAGATTCAGAATTTTCTATTATTGACTGAGTTCGTGGTGGTTTCAACCCTATACGTGTTAAACAGTGTTTATTTCTTTGTCTCCATCAACTTGTTGGAATTTTTGACAAGTGTGTTAGGTTTTGTCCTTTTTATTGACGGACCTTGTTCATTATCCTACAACCAAATGCAATAATATAACAAGCCACGTCATAAGCCACTACATTAATATTGAATGGTAATAATGTGACATGCCACATTTAGGAAAAAATTACATATCGCTGTATTTTCATTACTTGAGTCACTTCTAGATTGTACATATTCAGGGTTACGGTCACTGTCATCGAATGTCAAGTCAACTTTACTATTTTTCTTGCTAGAATCATCAGAACTCAATAATTATCGGAATTGCTTCCGCCCATGTTCGCCATTTTGATGTGGCTTGTCATTATGTCGAGTAGATACTAGAAACAAACTAGACCTATGCAATGGTGTGACCATAGATTTATCGGGCCATCTATTAACGAAGGGCTGAGATAATTTGTTAGTGGCTTGTTATACTATTACTTTAACCAAGAATAACTTGAAATCATGTGTGGCTTGTCATTGTTTCAATTAAGCCCTTCATATATACATACGACAGCCTGTGCGGGGAAATATTTTGTGTTGAATTAAAAAATTTAAAAAATTTTTGGACTTAAATGTTTTTAAATAGGCACAAAATATGCATGTTTCTTTAAAAATATGCAAAATTTAGTAAAGTTCTCAAATATGCGAAATATGCATGCAATATGCATTTAGCATAAAATCCGCTCCCTAGTCATCAGTGTAGGTCTGTGTCCTTCATAAGATAAACATCCCTTTTGTTTTTTCGAGCAGGAAAACCATGTTGCTCCATATGTCAATCCATTAACATCGACCTAGTTTTGAGGAGATTTGATTTTAAAAATATATACAATAGTGTGATTATATATGCATCCTTTCTCATTTCCTAATCACAATAGACGCATATATTTGTTTGTTAATACATAAATACGCATCTTATCCAAATCCCTCTCTAAACAACTAATAAAGATATATCATTTTAAACGAGTATAAAACCCGTAAATATCATTTAGTTTGTAGCTGGAAACGTTGATATGGGTCTAACAACAACACTGACGGGTACATAGAACGTAGAGAACACAACATAATTGTGAAAGCACAATCAAGATTAATATGAAATGGATTTCCATTGGGATATAAAATTATTCTGGTGGATTGTTTTCACCGTCTTAAGCCCGTTCATATGCGAGAGTAAAATTGTAAATGGGAAGTGGAGCTTGAATTTGCGTTGTCTGAAAAGGGTGCAAATATTTGTGTACTGTGTTGTGGGAATTTTACATATTGTTTTTGACGTACACCGTCGCAAGATAGCAAAAACTGTTTGTAGTTGTTTGCGAGCACACATCAAACGAATATTAAATTTTCCTTCTTATTTTTATCTTTACGAGAGTCTAAAAGAGCTTTAGGTGTATTCTAGTTTAGTTTATGAATAACAAAGCAAAATTCGCATAGCTATGCCCATGTAAAAAGAATAGAAATTTAATTATAAGTTATAAGTTATAAAACAAAATATCTCAAGACATATTGTGTGTAGTAAATTAAAAACATACCCGGTACACCAATAATCTACAATAGAGTAAAGATGTTTGTAAACAGTAATAGCTAATTGTATAAAAAGGGAGGAAAGTGCTACTTTTCCTCCCGAGAATGAAGTTTACTGTCCGACGCGTAGCGGAGGGCAGTAATCGTTCAAGGGAGGAAAAGGCACTTTACTCCCATGTTATACATAATATGGTTTTTCCACTTTCCTCAAATAACAAATCATTTTTTCATTTTTACTTAATTTATGTATGTAACTAACCAACAAAATTTATTAAAACTAAAACTAACAAGTAGGTACACTATAACGGTCAACTGTCAAATTTAAGTCAAATTATTAATGTAAACATTGTTAACTCAAAATAACAATTTACTGTTTTTTACCATTCTGCAAAATACAGGGTTTTTATAAATAAACTTTAAAATGTATAGATACTTACGTAATAGAAAATAGATATTGTACAGGGCGTCAATAAGTTATATTTCATGAATGAAATACCATGACGTCACTTCTACTTTTCCTCCCCAGGGAGGAAAAATATTTTTTCCACCTACCTCTACAGAAAGTATACTTTTCCGGACCTGATTGTAGGGAGCAAAGTTGTACTTTTCCTCCCTAGGGAAGAAAAGTAAAAGTGACGTCATGGTATTTCATTCATGAAATATAACTTATTGACGCCCTGCACAATATCTATTTTCTATTACATAAAGTATCTATATATTTTAACGTTTATTTATAAAACATTCTATATTTCGCAGAATGGTAAAAAACAGTAAATTGTTATTTTGATTTAAAAATGTTTACATTAATGATTTGACTTATATTTGACAGTTGACAGTTATATTGTACCTACTTGTTAGTTTTAGTTCTAATAAATGTTGTTGGTTAGTTACATAAATAAATTAAGTAAAAATGAAAAAATGACTTGTTATTTGAGGAAGGTGGAAAAACCATATGTATAAAATGGGAGTAAAGTGCCTTTTCCTCCCTTGAATGATGCCCGACGCGTAGCGGAGGAAAAGTAGCACTAAACTTCCTTCTCGGGAGGAAAAGTAGCACTTTCCTCCCTTGTTATACAAATAGCTATTTGTTCAATTTTACATAATGCAAACGGACGAAATCACCATTTACTTTATTAGCGGTGTGAAAAGATTAAAAAACTTTAAAGCAGATGAGATAATTCGACAAAAACTAAGCAACAAGATCAAATAGGTAAATAAGAGAGCAAAGCCTGTCATACAAGATGGGTCGTCTACTAATTTTCAGAGTTATCTACTAAATCCGGTCAGACTGCAGCCAGCAGTTTTTTCGAATGAAAACAAACTGTGAGAGCTGATAATTTGTGAAGCAGAAATAATATAAATTAAAAACGCTAAAAGAACTGAGCAAAAGAAACTCTTCTGATGTTAAATATGTGCTGAACTGAATCGCCCTATAGCCCATGCAAGCTATTCCAAGCCTGGCAACAAATAGCAGGTAAAAAATAGTTACATCCATAAAAAGTCAGAGTTCAGCTGGTTTACTGATAGCCCGATGGCAGAGTCCTTTGTCTAGGATAACATATCAACACCACAACGGCGATACAAGTGGATCAGACAAGCATCAGAAACGGCGAATTCAGCCAAAACAAAAGAAACCAACTGGACCAGACAACATACCAGCTGAACTCTTAAAAATAATAAAAGACCACCACGCCACTGCTCTAGTTAAGCTTTTTAGTGACGTGCTTATTACCGGTGAAGTTCCTGAGGAATGGCTTAAATCTGTTTTTATATCAATTCTAAAGAAGCAGCCAATATTAAAGTGGATGACCAATTGACAGAGGCAGTCTCCATAGATAGAGGTGTGAGGCAAGGATGCATCCTGTCCCCGGTGCTGTTTAATATGTACTCTGAATGTATCTTCGAGCAAGCGCTGGGAGAACTACAGGAAGGCGTATTAGTCAACGGAGTGCGTCTGAACAACATTAGATATGCCGACGACGCTGTAGTTTTTGCAGACAGTCTAGATTGTTTCTTTTTCTTGATGTGCCTATCCGTGACGAATGTTGGCGATCATCATGGCAATCTTCACCTTATCTGCAGCAACGCGGAAAAGCTGCACAGATGTTGTGTTGAACCAGGTTCTGAGGTTTTTTAACCAGGATGTTCTTCTTCTTCCTGGACCTCGCTTTCCAAATATTTTTCCTTGCAGGATGGCTTGTAGGAGGGCATATCTCTATATGGTTTGCAGGGCACTATATGGAGGGCACTTAATGGTTTGCAAAGAATAATGTCGCGCATATCAAATATAAGTAGATAATACGGACTTGATCTCAATACGAAAAAAAACAAAGCATATGGTAGTCAGTAAGCGCGAAATATTAAATACACAACTGTTGGTTAACCAACAACTAATTGACAGAGTAGACAGCTACACATACGTTGGTACCAACATAAACAGCCAGTGGGACTACTCAAGTGAAATAAAACAAAGCATAGGAAAAGCGAGATCAGCGTTCATAATGATGAAGTCTCTTTTCAGAAGCCACGATTTACCTCTTGCTACCAAAATCTCTATCATCAGGTGCTATGTATTTTCTACGCTATTATACGGAGCAGAGGCCTGGACACTTTCCGATGCTTCTTTGAGAAAACTCGAGGCATTCGAGATGTGGTGTTACAGGCGCATTTTGAGAATTTCGTGGGTGGATCGTGTGACTAATATTGAGGTTCTACGTAGAATGGGCAAGGAATGAGAGATTATTAACACAATCAAAGAGAGCAAACTAGAATATCTTGGCCATGTTATGAGGAATGAACAGAGTTATGGCTTGTTGCAACTCATTCTTCAAGGCAAGGTATTTGGAAAGAGAGGACCAGGGAGAAGAAAAATATCTTGGCTTCAAAACCTGAGAAAGTGGTTTAATATATCGACAACCGGACTATTTAGAATAGCAGCAAGCAAAGTTAGGATAGCCATGCTGATCGCCAACATCCGGAACGGATAGGCACCTTAAGAAGAAGAATACATAGCAAAAAACTGCTATACAAACAAATACTCAGACCAGTATGGTTGTCAACTTTGGGATGCGCCAATTCAAGTAATATCCATATCATCAATAGGTTCCAGAATAAAGTGACATCGTCGATGCTCCTTCATACATCAGAAATGTTGATTTCCACAAAGACCTTGAGGTGGAAGAAGTAGATAAAATTATCAAGAAGCTAGCAGATAATCACGAACAACTGCTCCATACTCATATAAAAATCGCTACCATTCATCTGCTCGATAATATTGGATTAGAAAAAAGACTCAAACGAAGTAAACTATTTGAATTAGTGTAAAGTGTTAATTAGGGTAAGAACAGAGCATAGTGCTAGGTTGTTTGTTAGCTATTATAGTGCATTGTGTATTGTGTATATAGTGCATATTTTTAAATAAAATAAGAGGAAACTATATGGTTAAGCTCTTAGAATTTATGTATGGTTTATGCCTGATTGCAGCCAACAGATCTTAAGCTTACGACGTACCGTAAGCTCAGCTTATATGTAGTTGCTTATAAGTTAAATCTTAGATCAATTCTCAGCTTGCCTCAATGGATTGCCACGTGGATTTCTTCTTAAACTCGTCTCAGATTAAAAGTGCTTCAAGCCACACGACAATGACCAAGTACAAGAAGTAGAGCAGGAACTAGCCTTACCATTTAATCAACGAGAGCGACTAACTTTAATTACACCGAAGGAGATCAAAGATGAAATTAATCATTTGAATGAAAAGAAGGCACCAGGCACTGATCTCATAACAGCAACAATGCTAAAACAACTTCCTAAAAAAGGTATAATGAAGTTATTGTACATATTAAATGCAATCTTAAGACTTAATTATTGGCCTATATCACGAAAAATTGCCCAAGTAATTATGATACCGAAACCTGGTAAAGCTTTAACGGATGTTTCATCATACCGCCCAATAAGTCTACTGCCAATAATGTCAAAACTTCTTGAAAAGCTGTTACTTAAAAGAATTATGAGCGACCTAGAATTCCAAAACTGGATCCCAGAACACCAATTTGGATTCCGGCAAGGTCATTCTACAGTGCAACAATGCCATCGCATATCAAATGTAATAATTAATAGAGCTTTGGACAATAAACAGTATTGCACAGCAGCCTTTCTGGACATCAGCCAAGCATTTGATAAGGTATGGCACCCAGGATTATTTTATAAAATCAAAAAATCCCTACCCAACAAATACTTTGACTTATTAAAATCATATCTAAATCACAGAGAATTTGAAACTAAAGTGGAGGATGAACTATCAAACCGTAACAAAATTCAATCAGGAGTCCCACAAGGTAGTATATTGGGTCCACTTCTTTATGTACTGTACACATCCGATTTACCAACATCTCCACAAACCACCATTGGAACTTTCGCTGATGACACAGCAATATTTGCAACTGAAGAGGATCCAAGAGCTGCAGTATTAAAACTTCAAGAACACCTAGACCAAATTGGACAGTGGTTAAAGAAATGGAAGATAAAAGCTAACGAAACTAAGTCAACACATATAACTTTCACACTAAGGAAAGACCAATGCCCAAATATTAACCTTAATCAAGTCAACATACCACAACAGAACATCGTCAAATACCTGGGGCTTCATCTTGATTCTAAGTTAAACTGGAAACAACACATTTTAAAGAAGAAGAAACAAATTGAGTTGAGAGTGAAAGAAATTAATTGGCTTATAGGTAGAAAATCTCGACTCTCAATTGAGAACAAACTGCTGATTTATTTATAAAACAGTCATCAAACCTATATGGACGTACGGTATAGAACTATGGAGTTGTGCCAGCAAATCACACACAAAAATTATCCAAAGAACTCAATCAAAAATTCTACGCACCATCGCAAATGCCCCGTGGTACATTTCCAACCAAACCCTTCATACAGACCTAAACATCCCGTTAGTCAGCACAGTAATTCAAGAAAGAGCCAACAGACATCACGAGAAATTGGAAGACCACCCCAACCAATTAATATTACCATTACTACAGCCACTAAACAACAGAAGATTGCGAAGATTATGGCCCATAGATCTTCGCTGAAACTGAGGTGAAACCGCTGGGTGATGTACCTCATAACGCCATTTTAGTGTACAATAATACATTGATATATGGTATTGTACTTGTTATCAAATTAGCTTATAGAATATGTAATTCTGATTGTTAATAAATGCTTACAAAAAAAAAAAAAAATTAAAAGTGCTTAGATAAAAATCGAATAAGAATCGAAAGAATAGAAAATTATGCTGCAATGTAAGTGAAACTTAAATCGGCCCTATATAAGCTGCGCTAAGCTGGAGCTTAAGATTGGTTGGTGCCACCAGCCATTAGTAATTTAACTTCAAGAAGAATTGATAATTGGTCAACTCTGACCAGATTTCAGCAGTACAAATACAGCTTAGGTGTTTAATAAAAAAATTATGTGGGTATTTCGGAGTGTTTCGTTTTATACTAATATTTTTTTATTCTACGGACGTGGAACAATTTTACGGAAAATAAAATAAGACCATCAATAACCGTATTATTTCAAGCTTCAAAAATCAGCAAGCAAATTAATAAGAAGCACTTAACTCGCTGAGCTATTTAAAGGGAACTAATTAAACAATTTCTCATTTTAAATACCCGTTAATCACCTTAACGACATTCTGCAAGACAGCAGAGAACATAAGTGCATAGTATCCGAGACTTGGCAGACGCCCAATTAGGAGCATTAGTTCGATCCACGCCATCAGAATTGAAATGCTCGTGATGTGCAGCACCCAGTTGGGAGTATCTGAAACAAAAACAAAATTATTAGGTTGTTGTCGAGAGCACAGTGGATTTTCGCAGGGGATAAGATACACACTTGTGAATTTGAGTATTTAGTGCCTTTCGGAACAGTGATTTATACGTGTAATTATACGCCAGACAATGGGAGCAAGAATAGGATATTACCTCCAAATTCTATCCTACTGCATGGATTTTAATAAAATTTTTGGCCTAGCCTCTACTTATCTCCTAATTCAAAGTCTACCCTGTGAGGATGTGTGCTTTTATCTTGGGGGTAGTTCCCACCCCTTCTTAGGGGCGGAAAATTTTTTGGTTAAAATTACCACGGAATTCGCTAGAGAACCTAATTCTAAGCAAAAACTGTTCTATAACTTTTTTTTAACTCAATAATTTTTGAGATATTCGTGGTTGAAAATTGGCCATTTTCATTGAAACATAATACCTTTTCGAACGGTTTTTTGTGAATACCTTAAAAACTATGCATCTAACTATAAAAACTATATTAAACATTTTTGTAGGTTACAAAAAATAAAGAGACACTTGCCTTCATAATGCAAAAAGAGATATGGTAGATGAAAATAGTTTGTTTTTTGATACATTCTCAAATTGGTGTATTCAACTTGAGATAACAGAGAAACAGTCGATTTTAGGTGTATAATGCTACTAATACCTTTTGTAGTGCTTGAAAATACCTTTAAAATGAGCTGTATTAAAGGTCCATTACATTAAAACTAAGCGAGATATGCTGCAAAAAAATTGATAACTAATGTATTTTAAGAAAAAATGAGAATTAATTTTAACCCCCATCTACCAAAATGTAAATGCATTGTTTTCCTTCCACAAAACCTTTTACTATAGTGTTATTTCTATTTTCAAAAAGTTGGACGGGCTTAAAATGAATGGTTTTTGAAAAAAAAAAGATCAAATTATAGAGCGCATTTTTAAATTTTCTTAAAAATCTTCCTTTTTCTCCATGTAACTTGAAAATGATAAGAGATACAGTAATAAAAATTAAAAAGGAAATTTTTATCCAAAAAAAACCCTACATTTTTGTGTGGTATCTTTTTTTCGTCTCTCTTATCTTTTTCGAGTTACATGGAGGAAAAGGAAGATTTTTAAGAAAATTTAAAAATGCGCTCTATAATTTGATCTTATTTTTTTCAAAAACCATTCATTTTAATCCAGTCCAATTTTTTGGACATAAAAATAACACTATAAGAAAAAGTATTGTAGAAGGAAAACAATATATTTAAATTCTGATGGATGAGGGGTTAAATACACTTTTCACTTCTTTTTAAAATATATTAGTCATCCACTTTTTGGAAAATATCTCGCTTAGTTTGAATGTAATGGACGTTTTGTATTGCTCATTTTAAAGGTATCTTCAATCACTACAAAAGTTATTAGCATACACCTAAAATCGACAGTTTCTCTGTTATTTCAAGTTGAATACACCGATTTGAGCATGCAGCAAAAAAAGAATGTGTGTGTACTTTGTACGCACGTAAGAAGTTATACTTCTACTACATATTATGTGATTTTTAAGACAATATCAAAAATTAAAAAAAATAAAAGAATAAAACGCACACAAACACATTGAAAAATGCCACAAAGAAAAAATGATTTCTGAACGATAATAATTGTTGGCAAAAATTTTAAATACGCATTTTCTGAAAAAAAAATTATATAACAAATATACTTACAATCATAAAATGCATAAAAAAATAAAAAATAAAAACTTGCATCGGGAATCGAACCCGTGAATTTCTGGGCGCTTTGATTCGTAATCGAAGCCTAGACTCAGTCGTCCAATTCCACATTATTTGTCATGTGGAAAAATAGAGTAGCTGAACGTTTTACTGTTTGACAGTTGTTTTGAATATAATTAAATTACGAAGTGTAAATTTTGTGGAAGAAAATATTAAAATATTACAAAACAATAAGAAAACAATATATTAGATGAAGATTGGTAGAACTTTTGTTGGTAATCAAATTAAGTATGTAAATCAAAGCATAACATACCTACTAGATAAATAAATCTACGCCAAAAAATCATAATTAAAAAATAAAAGTCGGACCTAATTTGGGATTTTTCTCTTAAATCCCCATTCTTGAGAAAATAAATGTACAGTAGAGCGTCGATTATCCGAACGTCGATCAACCGAATGACCGCTTATTCGAACTATCGACTCCCGCGTCCCGCACTCGAATACCGAGCAAGCGTTAGTAATTGACGCTTAAAATATCTTCAATTTTCTTCAATATTGTATCCAAAAATAATTATGTTGTTGCAAAGACTGCAGTTTTTTGTTTAGTTGCTAATTGTCATTATCAAGGTATAAATAAATATGTAGGTATATAAATATGGCTTTTATTCACTTGTGGATAAATATGTATGACTATAAATATGTATCAATATATTGTAGTTCGGTTTTCCGAACACCTATGTCCCCCAATTAGTTCGGATAATCGACGCTCGACTGTATTTCAACCTAATCCAAATATATAATTACCATATCATTATAATAAAAACTACTTACCAAATTAGAATGAGTTTTCCTTGTCCAAAATAGTCCAAAAGTCCGAAAATATAGGTATATGAAAACTATTTAAAAAGGCAGTATAACTATTAACTAACTTTTGTTTGTTGTTTCTTTTCACACAAATTTTAAAACGCAACAACCATAAATAATCTAAACTACCGCTGTGCCACAGCCGCCATATTGAATAATTTTTGTCATGTCATTTGAACATCCAATCAGAACAAAGTTATAATGCGCATGCGCCGGGATCATAGGTTTTAACATATAAAAATTCACCCTCATATCGCCGGTAAAGAAGTATAACTTCAAAAAACAAACTCTTCTTACCTACCATATCCCTCTTTGTATTTTAACTAGAAGATTTATGAAGGAACGAATCTCTTTGTTTTTTTATAACCTACACAAATATTTTATATAGGATTTTTGCAAAAATCGGTCCGAAAAGGTGTCATTTTCAAATGAAAATGGCCAATTTTCAACCACAAATAACTCAAAAAGTATTGAGTTTTCAAAAAATAATTATAGAACAGTTTTTGCTTAAAATTAGGTTGTCTAGCCTCTTCTGTGGATATTTTAACCAAAATATTTTTCACCCACGAGAAGGGGTGGGAACCACCCCCAAGATAAAAGCGCAAATCGGCATAGGGTGGACTTTGTTTCATGAGCTATTCCCTACTTACTCTGAAAATATCAAGTAAATCGATGTAGTAGGATGGAATTCGGAGCCAAATACCCTCATTAACTGCCCTATTAGGACTTTTAAAGAGAAAATCGAATTTATGTTTACTTTACACAGGGTGTTTCATTGGGAAAGTAGCATACGTTAACTGTAGAAAAAGGACACTTAGGCGGTCTCAAAAATAACATACTTAATGGGCCTTACTTCATTCATAACAAAGATACTGGGTGTTTTATCTATTTTGCCATTTTTTTTTTGGTTCATAACTTTTTAACCACACTGTATATTCATTTTCGATTTGGCACGCAAATATTCGTTAAGGTGTACAATAAATTTATTTATTTACAATTGTAAAAAATCCAGGTCTGGATTAAAAAATAATTGGAAAAATATTCCGACTCAAAAACAACACCCTGTACATTAAATTTTTTCAAAATGGATTTTGCATTTGATATAACCGGCACAAAAAACAACCGGTAAAACCGGTTATTGCGAAGTAAAAAAACCGGTTTTAGGTTAAAACCGGTAGGTTTTTCCCATCCCTAGTTTCGAGAGCCCTAAGTAGAAAAAAAAATGGAAATACGACTTAGAACTTGTTAACCACAATGTATATTTATTTTATATTTAACACGCGAATAATCTTTAAGGTAGTTAGCTATTAAGATGGGAAATAAGCCACAATTAAATTGAAAAAAATAAATTTTATTAACGTTTCGTTAATAAAATTTTACAGTCACCGCTGCATTTGGTTGTCTTTTTAAGGTACTAGTACACTTTAGTTAGATGATCAAAAATAATTATTTTTTTCAAGAACTTTTTTCTCGGAACTTTTATTAAAAATTATGATAAATATTTTTACATATTAATACCTAACTCTTAGAGAGTACAAAAATATATCTTTTTTCATTTATGCTTTTACCCTAATATTGTAGGGGGGGCAAAATTCGAGGCCTCGAAAAATGATGGCGGATAGTTAATCTCAGGATTGGGATATCTGAAACAAAAAATTCGTACTGCATTTGAAAATGGAAGGTTTCTTACGTGACAATTTACTACAATTTGACCAAAAAAGAAAAAATAAATATTTTTTAACCATGAAAAACTGAAGAAAAGCGGGCGATTTTTTCACAAAAATTTTTCAAATTTCCGTAAAATATTTTTTTGCGGAATTTTTTATTAAAAGTGGTAAATTTTCACGTAAGAAACCTTCCTTTTTCAAATGCCGTACGATTTTTTTGTTTCAGAGATCCCAATCCTGAGGTTGTCCGCCATCTCAGAACTTCCGCCATCGGAACTACTTTTTTTCGAGGCCTCGAATTTGATGCCGTCTACAATATTAGTGCACGTGCATAAATGAAAAAAGATATATTTTTTGTATTCTATAAGAGTTAGGTATTAATATGTAAAAAGTTTTATATTCATTTTTAATAAAGATTCAGAGAAAAAAAATCTTGAAACAATGCTTATTTTTGGTCTTCTAAAATGTACTAGTACCTTAAAGACAGATCACATGCTATGATTTTTGTGGTGGATATTCTTGAGTTGGGCTTGATTTCATATAATCGAGTAAACTGTCTTTCAGTAAAGTCGTGCCAGGAACGAAACTCATAAATATTGGCGATATCATTTTAAAGCCTTCTACTTTAAAATGTATGTATGTCTGAATTGCCGATATAAATGAGTCAGAGTAAATAAATTATTAGAAGAGTTTTTATTAAACAGCAAAATTTTTGTTTAATTTAGTAGTATTCTGTATTTTGACAACGACACCGGATTTGGGCGTCGAAACGATAATGAAATTTATTTTTTTTTTTCAATGTAATTGTGGCTTATTTTTTATTTCCCATCTAAATGGTTAATTATAAAAATGCCACAAGGAAATTGCTTCAGAACAACATTCTTTAAGATGTCCAATCAATTAATTTATTTACAAATATTAAAAATCCAGGGCCGGATTAAAAAATATAGGAAAAATATTACACCCTGTATATTAAATTTTTTTAAAATGAATTTTTCACTTGAAAAGAGGATGAAAAACTAAATTTAGTGGTATACTTAGAATTTTCGACAAAATGATTTGTCGGGTAAAATTTTGAATATTAATTCTGAAATCATGTGAACTGCGAAGCCCGAAGTAAAAAAAATTAAAATATGACTAAATTTTAATTATTACCATATTTTGATCTAAATTTGTACAATATTAACATTTTGACACATAACAATAATTTTTGATGGTGGTAATCCTGAACAAGTACTTTAGTTTTGAATAGTTATTACCCTGCAAATTTTAGCTGTTTTGTTTTAATTTTTAAATTTAAATTGTTGATTAAAGTGATAAATTTTTTATTAACCATTTATTATTTATTCATTATTTAAAGGTGAATATTCGCTATAAACTATTTGTCACAAATATAAAAGAACACTGAGATATTAGCATTTTACCAATTTAGGTTAATAATGGTATAAATTAAAATTACGTCACATTTTAATTTTTTCTACTTAGAGCTCTCGCATATCGCCTAATTCCAGAATTCAAATTCAAAATTTTACCAGAAAAATAATTTGGCCGAAAATTCAAATTATACCACTAAATTTAGTTTTTATCATATTTTCAAATGCAAAATCCATTTAAAAAAAAATTAATGTACAGGGTGTTTTTTTGGGTCAGAATATTTTTCCAAGTATTTTTTAACCCGGCCCTAGATTTTTTATAATTGTAAATAAATTAATTGATTCCACACCTTAAAGAATACTCGCATGTTAAATATAAGATAAATATACAGTGTGGTTAACAAGTTGTAAGCTGTATTTCAATTTTTTTCTACTTAGGGCTCTCGCAGTTCACATAATTTTAGAATTCAAATTCAAAATTTTACCAGAAAAATCACTTTGTCGAAAATTCAAAGCATACCAGTAAATTTTGTTTTTCCTTCTCTTTTCAAATGCAAAATCCATTTTAAGAAAACTTAATGTACAGGGTGTTGTTTTGGGTCGGAATATTTTTCCAATATTTTTTAATCCGGACCTGGATTTTTTACAATTGTAAATAAATTATTTTATTGTACACCTTAAAGAATATTTGCGTGCCGAATATAAAATGAATATACGGTGTGGTTAAAAAGTTATGAAACAAATAAGAAAATGGCAAAATAGATAAAACAACCAGTATCTTTGTTATTAATGAAGTAAGACCCGTAAAGTACGGCATTTTTGAGATCGCCTAGGTGTCGTCTTTCTACAGTTAACGTATGTTACTTTCCCAATGAAACACCCTGTATAGATCTAGGTATGGATTTTAGTGAAAAGGGCGAATGTCCAGTTTTCGGTATTTTAGGTTAATACCATTTTTATAAGCAAGGATATGAGAAAGTTTGATAGGAGTTAGGTCAAAGTTAGAACACGATATTTTACGGTTTTTAACTTTTGCATAACAAAAAAGCATAAATAAATATTTTAATTTACGTAAAATCAACTTATTATGTTTTAACACGTGTGTTTTGAATAAGCTGTTTACCATCTGTCATTATTCACAAAACCGAACATATCAACATATCAATCATATCAAGACCTGTTGATTTAGCGCAAAACCTTTTGGGTTGGTAGAAATAGTTTAGGTCTTTAAGTAATATGCGTGTTAACTGCTATGTTTAAGCCGGTTAAAACAACTGAGGAAATGGGGATAACTCAAAAAACATTATTGGTAAGAGTGTTAATAGAGAAAATTTGATATTTTTGTTCTAATCTTCTGTGACTGTTAAACAATCAAGATACTGATTAGCAGTTTTTTAAAATAAAAAAAATCCCCATTCTCTCAATAAGCTTCCAAAGCTTTAAGACAGCTGCTCTCCCCGAGTTTAAGATACCGCAGCCTTATGAGATATTTACACTGATATAAGACTTGCAGAACAGTCTCCTCTTCTTCTAGGTAGATAAGTCTCATCTTCCGTCAAGTCCATAAGACTCCAATGGTCATTGATTCTACACTGTCCAGTTAGCAATCGGACTATTACCCACAGCAGTCCCACAGTCTTTGGATTGTAAAATCGACACACAGTATAGACCAGGGCGCATCTGTAAAAATATTAGTACATTTGGACGTTGAGGGGTGACTCAAATTTTTTTGCAGAAGTTGCTTGAAAATAAATAAAATAATAATATTTGAGTTATCCTCCCTGTCAAAAAGGTCCGGAACATTGTTTAAATAATCAAAATGTCAAAAAATTAAAGAAAAATTCAATTTTTTTCTTGGTTTTTTGATTATAACTTTAAAAGTATTCATTTGCGAGAAAAGCTGTACTGACATAAAAGTTGTGTAATTAAATTTTCTACAACATAGAATTGATTAAAAATTTAAAAAATAGTCACCCTTGTTGCAAAATAGCAATAATTGCGAAAAAACCATACAAAAACAAGTATTCGCATTTTACGTTTTTCAACCATTTATGCTACACTTGGGATCTTCATATTTCAACCAGAAAAACTTTATCATACAGCAAAATAATACTGTAAATTTCATTAAGATCGGTTTAATAGATTTTGCAAAATAAATTTTGCAATGCAGCTTTCGCAAAAAAAATTCATTTTTTCAAAATGTTACAGGACTGAAAATAAAGCAGATAGCAAGTTGAAATTTTTTTTGCGCATAGAAGTGCACTGTACCTTTCATTTGCAATTTTGCAAAATTAAAATCGATTAACACCACGGCGTCAGGAATTTTTTAAATAAACATTAATTATTGGTGCTACGCGCAGGACAGCGGATAGTTTGCTCTGATTGGGCATTCCAATGACCTTTGATAATAATTGATACATTTTAATTTTTATTACATTTAGATATAAATAAATTTGTTTATTACAAAATAAAAACACATACTATATTCTTTGAAATATCACTTTTATTAGCAAAAACTTTCTTTGTTCATATATTTTAACTTAGAGAATAAAAGTTTATTATTTTTAAACATATGCAATTGTTTAAAAAATATTTCACAAACAATAAAAAAATTAGTTTGATATTTGTGGAATTAAAATATTAAAATACAACAAAATATAGAGTAAGAAAATAATATATTAGATAAAGATTGGAAGAAATTTTGGTGGAAATCAACTTGTGTGAATCGAACACCTCTGTCCTGCGCGTAGCACCAAAAATTAATGTTTATTTAAAACATTTCCTGACGCCGTGGTAATTAATCGATTTTAATTTTGAAAATTGCAGATGAAAGGTACAGTACCCTTCTATAAGCAAAAAAAATTTCAACATGCTATCTGCTTTATTTTCAGTCCTGTAACATTTTGAAAAAATGAATTTTTGTTGCGAAAGCTGGATTGCAAAATTTATTTTACAAAATATGTTAAACAGATCTTAATGAAATTTACATTATTATTTTACTGTATCATAAGGTTTTTTTGGGTGAAATATGAAGGTCCTAAGTTTGGCATAAATGGTTGAAAAACGTAAAATGCGAATACGTGTTTTTGTATGGATTTTTCGCAATTATTGCTATTTTGCAACTAGGGTGGCTATTTTATAAATTTGTAACTAATTCTATATTGTAGGAAATTTAATTACGCAACTTTTATGTCAGTACAACTTTTCTCGAAAATGGATACTTTTAAATTTATAATCAAAAAACGAAGAAAAAAAATCGAAATTTTCCTTCATTTTTTGACATTTTGATTATTTAAACAATGTTCCGGACCTTTTTGAGAGGGAGGATAACTCAAATATTATTATTTGATTTATTTTTAAGCAATTTCTGCAAAAAATTTTGAGTCACCTCTCAACGTCCATCTCAAAACAGATGTGCCCTGGACTAGTAAGCCAACTGTGAATTTTGCTAAGTGTACCTTCTTTAACTAAACACTTAAGCCTGTCTTCAACTTGGTGCATTTTACACCATTCCAAAGACTTTTCCTGTACCCATTTTCCATCGTTGTTTGACACCCAGAAGTAAACCTCATTATTGGGCTCGTTAATCAGCCTCTTTGTTGCAATTCAACAATATTAGTTACTTAAGAGATAATAATAAATATTAACAAATAAATAAAACTAAAATGCTTGTATACGCAAACCCACTAATAACCTTCTATATTTGATATGAAAGAAATGTACCTACTGAAATCTAGAAAATATTCACTTAAAACGATTAAATCCTCTTTTTAGTTTTTATGTATTAATCCATTCTTTCACGGTTTTTGCTCTAAATTTTAAAGAACCGCTTGGATTGACATGAAATTTGGCCTATGCATAGCTTACATGTCAAAGAAAAAAAGTGATATTGTGCCGATGTGTGCTTTTGCCCTGGGGGTGATTTTCACCCCCTATTGTGTGTGAAAAAATTGAAGTCCAAAATAAACCCGGAAATGGATAAACTGACTAATTTTAAGTAACTTTTGTTCTATAAAGTTTTTTCGACAAGTCAACACTTCGAGTTATTTGCGAGTGAATATGTTCATTTTTCAACAAAATAACCACATTTTTAGACGCTTTTTCGCAAATAACTCAAAAAGTAAGTATTTTGTCGAAAGAAACTTTCTTAGCAAAAATATAGCTTATAAAAAAGTAAAAAAATGGTGTAGGCGTTAGGTCTCTGGATCTCGTAGAACCGAAGTTATAGCCAATGAAAAATAGATTCATATTCGCCAAATTTCAAATAGAATATTTCGACGTGAAACATCCAAAAAATTAAGCACTTTTTGGGGAAAACCCATTATAACTTTTTTATAGTGTTTAAAAAAAACTTTATTTTTGTTTTTACAGTAAGTTTCTAGTATTAAAGTTAAGCAAGTTGCGCTCAAAATAAAGTTGGACCCTTTTGTTTTTTCAAAAAAAAAAAATCGGGAAGACCACCCTCTAATTAGCAACTTAAATGAAATTAATCGTTACCGCTCCACAAATTATTTTACTTATGTTGTGTTTTTATGATCTGTAAGTTTCATCGATTCAAAGTGTTTATTTTTGAAAAAATTTGGTTTCAAAATAAAATTTTTAAAAATTAAAATTTTGAAAAATATGCTTTTTTCAAAATAACTTAAACATTGTTAGAGATACCAAAAATCTCGAAAAACAAAAAAAAAGTCAGATTTGCTTTTCTGAATATCACGTATTTTTTTGTTTTTCTGTTAGACAAAAATTGATTAAGATTTGTTGTTCCTAAATTTGCATACATTCGTGATCAGTGACTCGTTCAACCCCTTTGAACTACAGCCCTTTCAATAATAAGGACTTTGAATCGATGAAACTTACAGATAATATAAACAATATATGCACGAGTCAAGAAACTTGTGAAGTCGTAACGATTAAGTTCATTTAAGATACTAATTAGGGGGTGATTTTCTCGATTTTTTTACCAAAACCAAAAGGGACTAACTTTATTTTGAGCGTAACTTGTTTAATTTTGATGATATATATTTTTTTTTTAAACAAAAATAAAGCTTTTTTTAAACACTTTAAATAAGTAATGAGTGTTCCCCGAAATGTGCTTCATTTTTGGTTATTTCACGTTAAAGTATTCCATTTGGAATTTGACGAATATGAACCTATTTTTTATTAGCTCTAACTCTGCTTCTACCAGGTGTAGGGACGTGATATATACACCATTTTTTTAAAAATTTTACAGGCTGTGTTTTTGTTAAGAATGGTTTTTCGACAAAATACTTACTATTTGAGTTATTTGCGAAAAACCGTCTAAAAGCGTGGTTATTTTGTTGAAAAAATGAACATATTCACTGCCAAATAACTCGAAAAGTATTGACTTAGTGAAAAACCTCTATAGAACAAAAGTTACTTAAAATTAGCCAGTTTATCCATTTCCTGACTTTATTTGGACGAATATTTTTCACCCCCAAGAGGGGGTGAAAACCACCCCCAGGGCAAAAGCACATATCGGCACAATATCACTTTTTTTCTCTGACTTGTTAGCTATGTGTATGCCAAATTTCATGTCAATCCAAGCGGTTCTTTAAAATTTAGAGATTTTGCAATATTTTACCGTTAAAGAACGGACTATATGTTCCGCAGTAAAAATCACTTTTTGAAAAACAATTAATTAAACTTCATTCCACCGGTGCATCTCTCTAAATGTCCAGGATTGTAATACAGGAGTAAAGTGCTTCCTATTATCTATCGTTTAAAGTGCTGACAATTTCATTACGCCATGAGACTTGATTACGGTAGACGGAAATATCCAACATAGCAAAAATTCTCAGAATTTATTTCAATAAACTGCCACTAATGCAGGACTTTACTATTCAACTGATATTATCACTGCTTTTATGACTAGAAATATTACTATAAATGTATGAATACAATTATTCCTAAATTGGTTAACCATATCCCAGGTTTTGTCTTTTCATTCACTATGGAAAAATATTCTGATTAGGTATTTTCCACAATCTTGCTTAAAATTATCACTTTTTAAAAATTCTGCCTGTTGCTGGCTGAAAATTGATTCAAAATTGCCGAAATTGTCATTTTTGTATCTGACAAAGTTGTTTTATATGTTTTTGGTTAGTTACAAAAAGGGACCGACGATATATGTAGTACCTACTTATCACCCAAAATCTGATGAAGCACAACAAATGCTACAAGAATTAGAAAACATGTTCAAAAATAGGTCTAAAAATAAACCTCAGTAAAACCAAATTTATGAAACATTAATGCCTGGTTGCACCAACAGATCTTAAGCTCCAGCTTAGCTAATCTCTACTTATAGATAGGGCCTCCTTGAGTATCACTTACGTTGCACCATAAATTTTCGATTTTTACCTTATTACCAATCATATTATCTATTACTACATTATATTTTTATTATAATATATTATAATTATATTATATTAATTCTTATGTTATTCTCGTCTTAATCCATTTGATCCCACGACATTTATTTTTTGATAATACAAAATTTACTTGAATGCACTTGTTGAACCTGGGTTAAATAGAAAAATTCATTGTTATTTGACATAAAAAAAATTAAATTTTTAGCAAAAAAGTAGGTGTACTCATACGAGTACAATGGGCTGATCGGGAGTCAAAATATAAAACATTGTATAAAAATGAAAACGTTTTATTTTCTTACAATATAGGTAGGTGCATACGTACTTGGGTATATCCTGTAGTATAATCTAACTAGCATGAAATTGTACAAAACAATCTCGTTTCAAACACAGAGTCACTTCACACTTTATACTATAAGTCCAACGCACTTTGGTGGCATAGGCTACATCGAAGTTTTTTGTCTATTTTCTTTGGAAAATGACCGCTTTCATCCATTTTTAGACTAATTGGTACAAATTCTGCTAGTGATTTTTTAGAATAAGTAGATTTTTTAATGTAGGTATTTTTAAATTTCTTGGAAACGGGTCCACGAAATTGCACTAGATACCAATAATTGCTGTCTCGTTCATCTAGGTAAATCTCGTATCGAACTATTTCGAGAAATTTCTTGACAATGAAATTATTGAATACCTATATTACAGAACAGTCAAGTAATTATGCGGCTCAAAATAATAATCATCACTTTACGTAACGCAGGAAGAGATAAAGATATGTCTGGCTATTTTACTTTTTACTGGATACCATATATTATAGGTAAAAGAGATAAAGATATGTCTGGCTATTTTACTTTTTACTGGGTACCATATATTATATGGTATCCAGTAAAAAGTAAAATAGCTAGACATATCTTTATCTAAAAAATCCACGAGGAAAATAAACTTCCTGTAGCTGGCTGTATACCATAAATCACAAAAATGCCAAGTTTCTTGTAAAAGGTATATATTAAAATACCCTAAATAAGGGTCAAAATACAAAACGTTTTCGGATTAAGGAATCCATCATCAGTGTTTAAAAGCCCTAAAATTAAGTATAACCTAATTAAATGAGATAAAAGTTAAAATTGACAGAGGTTTTCAAGAACAAGAGGTCATACTTACAAAATTTGCATGCCTGAGCCACCAAAATGTATAGGGTAAAAACCCTTTAAATGTAAATAATAAAGATGTTTTACATATTTATATAAAATTCATCGGATGTAATAGATAAACCTGGATGTTACCCAGGGCAACACAGGACTCTCCCCACGTGGTTGGAACTTTTTTTTGGTGAAAACCTCACATATTGGATTTCAATGGCCAACTGACAAGTGAATTAAAGAGCAACCCGAAATGACACCAAGAACTGTCAATGCAACCTAGTTGTAATATTACTTCAGCCACAACGCTAAAGATTAATTTAAATGTTTTAAGATAAAAAACAGTATCAAATTTACAAATAGTAAAAATAAAAGATGTTCACAAAATATGAAAGATTTTTTCCCTAGAAATAATGCATTAATTAAGTATTCAAAATAGGGAAATGAAATGTTTACGTTACAGGAAGTTATGCAGTCAACAATACCAATAGGTGTTGTATTAGTGGTATAAAATTGTCAATACGATTAGACAAATAATGGTAAAGGCCTTATACTAGGAACACAAAATAGTATGTAATGTGTACATATGTGTACGATTTTAAGAGTATTGATGAAATGATAATTGTTTAATGACTGATAACTTTCTTGGTAGTCGACCCAACATAAATTGTATAAAGATAGAAAAAGTGATATGATAATTGTAAAAATACTGTTTTGTTTTTATCTGATATTTATCTGAAAATGAGACTAAAGTAACTTGATGAAACTGAGTCCTCCAGAGACCTGACATCAAATTGGTTAAAAATGAAATGGTTGTAAAATATGGGGGGGAGTAGGACGGTATGAGAAGTCTGACATAGTATGTTGTGATATTGGACCATGGAAGATGTGTAGTGTGTTGTTATGAAATAAGAGTTATCTAATCTATAAGCTATGAGATGAGGCTAAGAAAAAAGGTGGCTGGAATGAGACTCAATTCTGATGGATGTGGTTGTATGTGTGATGTAGGAGCTGAATTTTGGAAAATTAAAGCTAATGTAAAATAATGAGGATGTAAGAGGATGAGGTACAAATGAGTATTAAAGAGTTAAAGCAAGATGTTGCTTATCGACAATTGGGAGTGAAATAGATGTATGTGGTAGTCATGAATGGTGTAGCAGAGAAGAGGAAATTGTATCTGATGTGGTTTATGAAAAAAGTTGACGGTGTAAGGGTTGAAAATCTCGGTTAAATGACACATGGCGATTGACACAATTAGGACTTCTTTGCTTCTCTTTAACTATTTCTAAGTCTTCATACAGGTCCAATTTTAGGAAGTTTTTTGTGAAATATTATGTAATAACGAGACATCTTCTGGGATATTAAGGGTATGTTTGTTTTTTACAAGATGTTGAGAGAAGGTAGAAGTGTTTTCTCTTTTGGTGTGCTCTAAGGAGCGTGAAGATAAGGATCTACAGGTCCTACCTATATATGTAGCGTCACAATCAGAACATTGTAATCTATACACACCACTACGATCCATGTAGTTGATAGGGTCTTTGGAATTGGTAAGACACTGTCCCAGATTGTTGGGCACTTTGAAAGAAATATGAGTATTATCAACTGCTCTTTTAAGAATATATCTAATGTCTCCAGAAAGACGTTCATGAAGATATGGTAAGGAAGCATATGAGGGTTTTAAGGTCAAGTCTCTAGGGAAAGCAGTCTCTCTCAAGACTCTAAGGTGTCTCTTTTGAATAAGTTTGTAGACAATATTAGGAACCGTTCAACAACGGTTACGATCCTAATATTGTCTACAAACTTATTCAAAAGAGACACCTTAGAGTCTTGAGAGAGACTGCTTTCCCTAGAGACTTGACCTTAAAACCCTCATATGCTTCCTTACCATATCTTCATGAACGTCTTTCTGGAGACATTAGATATATTCTTAAAAGAGCAGTTGATAATACTCATATTTCTTTCAAAGTGCCCAACAATCTGGGACAGTGTCTTACCAATTCCAAAGACCCTATCAACTACATGGATCGTAGTGGTGTGTATAGATTACAATGTTCTGATTGTGACGCTACATATATAGGTAGGACCTGTAGATCCTTATCTTCACGCTCCTTAGAGCACACCAAAAGAGAAAACACTTCTACCTTCTCTCAACATCTTGTAAAAAACAAACATACCCTTAATATCCCAGAAGATGTCTCGTTATTTCATAATATTTCACAAAAAAACTTCCTAAAATTGGACCTGTATGAAGACTTAGAAATAGTTAAAGAGAAGCAAAGAAGTCCTAATTGTGTCAATCGCCATGTGTCATTTAACCGAGATTTTCAACCCTTACACCGTCAACTTTTTTCATAAACCACATCAGATACAATTTCCTCTTCTCTGCTACACCATTCATGACTACCACATACATCTATTTCACTCCCAATTGTCGATAAGCAACATCTTACTTTAACTCTTTAATACTCATTTGTACCTCATCCTCTTACATCCTCATTATTTTACATTAGCTTTAATTTTCCAAAATTCAGCTCCTACATCACATATACAACCACATCCATCAGAATTGAGTCTCATTCCAGCCACCTTTTTTCTTAGCCTCATCTCATAGCTTATAGATTAGATAACTCTTATTTCATAACAACACACTACACATCTTCCATGGTCCAATATCACAACATACTATGTCAGACTTCTCATACCGTCCTACTCCCCCCCATATTTTACAACCATTTCATTTTTAACCAATTTGATGTCAGGTCTCTGGAGGACTCACTTTCATCAAGTTACTTTAGTCTCATTTTCAGATAAATATCAGATAAAAACAAAACAGTATTTTTACAATTATCATATCACTTTTTCTATCTTTATACAATTTATGTTGGGTCGACTACCAAGAAAGTTATCAGTCATTAAACAATTATCATTTCATCAATACTCTTAAAATCGTACACATATGTACACATTACATACTATTTTGTGTTCCTAGTATAAGGCCTTTACCATTATTTGTCTAATCGTATTGACAATTTTATACCACTAATACAACACCTATTGGTATTGTTGACTGCATAACTTCCTGTAACGTAAACATTTCATTTCCCTATTTTGAATACTTAATTAATGCATTATTTCTAGGGAAAAAATCTTTCATATTTTGTGAACATCTTTTATTTTTACTATTTGTAAATTTGATACTGTTTTTTATCTTAAAACATTTAAATTAATCTTTAACGTTGTGGCTGAAGTAATATTACAACTAGGTTGCATTGACAGTTCTTGGTGTCATTTCGGGTTGCTCTTTAATTCACTTGTCAGTTGGCCATTGAAATCCAATATGTGAGGTTTTCACCAAAAAAAAGTTCCAACCACGTGGGGAGAGTCCTGTGTTGCCCTGGGTAACATCCAGGTTTATCTATTACATCCGATGAATTTTATATAAATATGTAAAACATCTTTATTATTTACATTTAAAGGGTTTTTACCCTATACATTTTGGTGGCTCAGGCATGCAAATTTTGTAAGTATGACCTCTTGTTCTTGAAAACCTCTGTCAATTTTAACTTTTATCTCATTTAATTAGGTTATACTTAATTTTAGGGCTTTTAAACACTGATGATGGATTCCTTAATCCGAAAACGTTTTGTATTTTGACCCTTATTTAGGGTATTTTAATATATACCTTTTACAAGAAACTTGGCATTTTTATATCTTTATCTCTTCCTGCGTTACATAAAGTGATGATTATTATTTTGAGCGGCATATTTACTTGACTGTTCTGTAATATAAGTATTCAATAATTTCATAGTCAAGAAATTTCTTGAAATAGTTCGATACGAGATTTACCTCGGATTTACTCTTTCCTATCATCCAGACGACCCTTGTAACCTGTTGTAGGTGTCATACTAATATCAGTAATTTCTTCAGTCCAGGCAGATTTTTTGGTTTTATTTTGACCCTTCAATAAATTTTCTTTTCTAATGGCAAGGGGAAGATTGTCTTTTTTGTCGTTGTCAGAGTCATTACCCATGTAATGAACTATTTCTCCGGGTATATCATTCGGAAAGCTTTGGGTCTGAAGATTATCCTTATCTATGTCCTCATTGTCCGTTTGATAGTCAACCTTAGGAGGAATAACTACCGCCGATACATCTTATGAGTGAAACTAGCTATGTCATTTGAAGTTAAAGTGGGTGTTTTATGTTTTCCATAAAATCCTATGGGACTCGTAGGCCCCAATTCTTGAAAATCAATTCCAATACAAATATTGAACATGAAAGAATAAAAAACCAAATAAACATATTTGATCTCACATAAACCCACTGTACTCAAATGAGTACATGTCTATTTTGTAACATAAAAACAACAATAATAAAAAAATTCTTACACTGTACAAGTAAACATTACCAGTACTTACCCTTCCAACAATAAGAGTTAAAAAAACGATAAATAATATCAAAACCACAAAATAGCAACACTTCAATGATTCAACAGAAATATGGAGGTTAGCTTCTAATTACTCCGTCACAGGTTAGGAAGAGGAGCGCCTCCGAGGGTATAATTTGTGAAAATCTATTAGAACACTTCCTAATAGAATCGGATATATACATGGAATACCACTCTTTTGCAAGATGTGTCACTACTAGGCCATTTTTGCTGCTGTACTCGGACGAGTACAGTGGAACCAAATGGATTAAGTTTAAGATCTGTTGGTACAACCGGGCATTAGTTCACACAATTTTAAGAACACCTAAACATCCAAAACCAAGTAGTCGAATTGAGAGAAAAGTACAATATCTCTATTAACTATCTAGTTAATTGCAAAGCAATCTCAAGGCTCTGCTCTGCCGAACTATTTGGCCCATTCAATGCCGAATTGCATAAAAAATTACCATATTTGGCGAACAAATAAGTTCTCTTCCACTATGACAATGCAGTGGCTCACACATCTGCCTTTGACATGGCCAAAGTGATCGAATTGGGCTACTAACTATTGCCCCATCCACTGTATTCGCCAGATTTGGTCCCTTGTGATTTCTTTTTATTTCCAAACTTACAAAATGCATTCGTCGCGCATAAATTGTCGTCGATTTGTCGTACAGTTGGGAATAATTGTAAAAGTCAAATGAGGACGTCATCGCTGCTTCGGAAACCTGCTTTGCCGACCTCTCGAAAACGTATTCCCTTTCAGATGGATTAAAGAATTTGGAGCACCGCTGGGTCACGTGTATCGAGCTATAAAGAGACTAGTTATGTTCATTATTGTAATACAGGAGTAAAATGCTTCCTATTATCTATCGTTCAAAATGCTGACAATTTCATTACGCTATGAGACTTGATTACGGTAGACGGAAATATCCAACATATCAAAAATTCTCAGGATTTATTTCTAGAAACTGCCACTAATGCAGGAGTGGACTTTTCAACTGATATTATCACTGCTGTTATGAATAGAACTTATTACCTAAAAGTCTGAATACATTAGTTTCTGATTTCCTTTAACTTCCAGAGCACGCGGGGACTCTCGATTCTCACTTTTAAAAATTTGAACAAAGCTCCCTAATACACTGTCAAAAGACTTAAGCCTGGGTTTCCTCGAAAGCGGCACCGACTAACTGCGACCGTAACACTGCGATGAATTACGTCAGATTACGGTGAAAAATTCAAGGCTTTTCACTGCGGCAATGAAATGTGCAAACTCAGCAAGCGGTGGCTTCCAACACATCCTTGGAAACTATACTTGTTCTCATGATCATTTTTCAGTGCGTCATTAATTATGACGTCACATACTATATTGGGTGTGTCGAGACTTATTTCATGTAATTATTGACGAATCTGACATATGCCAGAATCGTACTTCGCCATAGGTGAAAAGCTTGTGGAATTAAACTAATTAGTAATTTAGTAGATTTGATTTTTACACAATATGTTAACATGTAGGTACTTTTTATAAAGGGGAATTAAATTAAAAAGTAAACAATATTGTTAATTAAATTTATAAATATGGAAACATTAAAAAATGACACAAAACTATCCATAAACTGTGTTATTATCTTCTTCTCTAGGTGCTGTCTCCGCTTCAAAAGTTGGCAATCATCAGAGAGATCTTTATTTCTGAAACCGCGGCTCTAAATAATTCATTGTTATTACATCCAAACCAGTTCCTAAGGTTCTTCAGCCATGAGTTACGTTTCCTTACTATGGATCTTTTTTTTTGCATAATGACCTGGAGTATTAGATATACATCTCTCATTACATGTCCCATATATCTCAGTTTTCTCCTTATTTGTTAGTTCTTCTCGTTCCCTATGCGTAAGTCTCATTACCTCCACGTTGGCTATTCTATCTACTCATGAGATTTTTAGCACTCTTCGGTACATCTCGAATGTCTCTAGTCTCCTCACGCCAATGACTAACTTTTAACGAACTAAATTCTAAACCAAAACACAAAATAATGCACAAAAACGTTGTGAAACACAAGGGAAGTCGAATTCGAATTTCAAAATGACAGGTACACAAAATACTGACCTGAATAATAACCGTCACTTGACTCTTTGACACTTCTAAAAAATGGCCAAAATGGACGAAGTTTTCGTCAAATGTTCGTAATACGAGTATTTGATTGTCTAGAAAAAACGCACATTCTAAATATCAACGAATCAAACGTAGGTTAGGAATAGACATCTTACGTATATAACCATTGTAATGCTGCATTATTTTTGTGTTTAATCAAGGAGCTACCGCTTTTTCCGTCTCATCTAACTTAATGCATTAGAGAGAAATCGAAAAACTGTGACGCACTGAAAAATGATCATGAGAACAAGAATAGCGCTATTATTTTGCTTGATATATTTTTTTATGACGTCATTCATCGCACTGTTACGCTTGCAGTTTGTCGGTGCCGCTTTCGAGGAAACCGAGGCATAAGGGCCGATACTTTATGTTCCGGTTAAACCTGGGTTAGCTAACCGGGGTATAATCGGGATAGAAAAGTACCTCTTAGGGCCTCTTGCGTTGTAATAAATGCAATTATCGTTATTATTGAGCATAATTTTTCTACTTTTAGGTGAATTTTCTGGGGGGTAGCCTCGGATTTTTTTCAAATTTTAGTATTAGGTCTGGATCCCGCGTATGAAAAAAAAGTTGATTAATAGCAAGCTGAAAATTTGTTAATAGCTTAAGGGTGTCTAGTCGGATAAACTTTGATATATGGGAACACTGGAATAGGGGCAGTTTTAATTGTGGAACAGGTTAAAAATTTGGAACCGTCACACCACGAAAACGGTACATTTATTTTGTCCGACAGAACAGACTTAAACTCTCCGAACAGAGATTAAACTATCATGCAAAAATCAGACTGCTATTTATCACCTGTCATAATTCCTGTCATTTGACACATTCTACAGGTTCCACTCATTAAAACGCCCATTTGGTGATAAATAGCAGTCTGATTTTTGCATGAGAGTTTAATCTCTGTTCGAAGAGTTTAAGTCTGTTCTGTCGGACAAAATACATGTGCCGTTATCGTGGTCTGACCGTTCCAAATTTTTAACCTGTTCCACAATTAAAACTTCCCCTGTTCCAGTGTTCCCATATATCAAAGTTTATCCGACTAGACACCCTTAAGCTGTTAACAACTTTTCAGCTTGCTATTACTCAACTTTTTTTCATACGCGGGATCCAGACCTATATGTTATTGGACCTGTGTAAAAAACGTTTTACTGAGAGTTACAACCATCTGGGGTATTAGGGCCCTAGATAGGGCCCGTAAGAACCAAAAAATGTCGCTTTTACCCTATATTTGACAGAATCTAATTCGGCTCCCAGTTAACCGATTTTAACTCACCAAACTCCGTTTTTTAGTAATTTTAAGTAGTTTTTTCAGTAAAAATTTCAAGTCCTAGTTATTAATGCTAATTTTTGGGAGCATTTTAAGTAACGTAATAAATTTCAAAAAATTTCCATTTTTAAAAATTCTACAAAAATCAAATTTTAATCCGATTTTAATTCGCTGCAAGACATCTGAATGGTATTAAAAAGACCTACAAAAGGAGATTTTGTGAGTTAAAATCCGTTCAGCAGAAGCGGAGATACAGCAGATTTAAAATGGCCATTTTTGTAAAAATCGCGTTTTTACGCATTTTCTAAGTGCGAGTAATTTTGGGGTATATTTTAGATTGTACAAAAGTTTTTTTATAATACCGTTCCATTAAAGATTTTCTTGACCCGAGCCTCTATCTACCTTATATAATCCCCTTTAAAAATTAGTATTTTGTTACTCAAATGAGCCAACCTAACAAACAACTTATATCTACCTAGAAAAGGGCAAAACTATCACATGTATATACTTTAACGAATTATTTGACCGATTCTACGCCGCATTTCAGAAAAAAATTACCCTATTTGGCGAAGCAAAAAGGGCCTTCTCATCATAACAAAGCATGGGCCTCCAAATTCAGCATGGCCAATTTAGTCAAATTGGGCTATGCAAAATTGTCCCATCCACATTATTCTTCATATTTGGTGTGACTTCTTTTTGTTTGCAAATTTAAAAAACGAAAAATAAGGAGGTGATCACCGCCACGAAAGCCAACATTGCAAATCTCGAGAAACTATAAATTCGAGCTAAAAGGAGACTATGTTTTTCTTTTGTAGACTAAGGACTTATCGAACCGCCCTAGTAAACATCAAAATTATGAGACTCTGTTCGGTCAGTAATATGCTGAAAATATTCCACAAAACTACCCTCTCCCAATTTGCATATAATTCTATTACCGCATACACACATACAGACCACAAACGTTTTTCGTGTCTCTTCTGTCTACAATTTAGTTTTCGTGTAGAGAGTTAGTCCGGAACTGCTGTACTTACCGGTTTTTCCTGCATTTCCGGAATAGTCGTCCAGTGTTATGGCTACTGTTAATGAGAGACAGGTACAAATTAAATTCATCCACATTTCGTAGCGCTGGAAATATTTTCGCCGGTCGAGGATGCACTGAAACGAAATTTTATTATTTATTTAAAACAAAAACGAACCTAGTGTTTCTTCATTATTCAAGTTTTACCCTGGCATGGAAAATATTATACGTTAGAAAAAACAATTATGTGTGTTTATATTTTATGTTGTAATGTAAATAGAATAACAATGCAAATTACTACACGAACACTAATTTGATTAATTATAACAACATTAATAATTATTATACCAACATTTTTTTACTATTTAGAGTAATTACTAACAGAATAATTTTATTATTGGGTTACATGCGGACCTTATAAAAAACGTAATGGATTTTTTTTGTAAGTATGGTAAATTAAACTGTTTTTACAGGACAGGTAAAATCAGTAATAATTATTATCGGTAATTTTTGGCGAAGAGAAAATAAATTTTCGGATCCCAAAAACATGCTAAAAAATTTGCTACCTCTACCCCTGAACTTCCCCCTAAAACCACCCCCGTAGGGGGGAAACGTAAAATATTTACAAAGAATCTGTACGCCGTAGAAAAAAAAAAAGAATGTGTGTGTACCTTGTACGGACGTAAGAAGTTATACTTCTATTATTATGATCTCAACGAAATTAATATACTTCACAGGTTATTTGTATTTTATTTAAATATTAAACTAACTCTCTTTACCTATCACTTTTAAAAAAATTTATTAAAAGGATACCAAAATTATAAAAAAAAAATATGAATCGTCCGGGATTTGAACCCGGGAACTCTTGGTCTCCGGTCCCACGCTCTACCACTGAGCTATATCCCTTCTGCTTTGACAGGTTACAAGATGTCTCATATAATGATCAAGTGAAGTATACAAAAATACTTTTAAATATACTTACTATTATTATAAAATATCTTATTCCCGAGGAAAACAAACCCAAAGACACAAAGATTATAATAAATAATACATTTACTTAATACACATTAACATTAACAGTAATATAATATATCCTTTTATATGATATAATATTACTTATTTGCGCTGACAGAGCTGATACATACATCTTGAAAGATTAGCAACGAAATGTATACTGTCTGTGTGCGCATGCTCCCGGCATGTGATAAAATTTCACTCCCGATCGTAACGAAGTATAACTTCAAAAATGTTTCCTACAACCTGACAAGCTGTTTTGAAACCTGGATAAGACAAATCAATAAATAAGCTTGTTAGTATACAACATATACATAGCCCAGGATATAAATAGCCCAGTAAATGAACGGAAAACACGGCGATACCGTGTAATTTTCGGGGTCGACCCCGAATTTCGTGAAAATTTGGCTTTATGCTCTACTTACCCTGTTCTTCAAAGTTGAACCTGTGCCGTTGGTTGCTTTTACAGTAAAAGTCCGTAAATGAACAAGTTGACTAATTCTAAGCAACTTTTGTTCTACAGAGTTTTTTAAGTAAGTCAAGACTCTTCGAGTTATTTGCGATTGAAAATGTTTATTTTCGACAGAAAAACCACGTTTTTCGGCGGTTTTTCGTAAATAACTCAAAATCTATTTGTTTTTCGGTATTTCATCGAAAAAAATATTCTTAGCAAAAACTTAGAAAGCATAGAAAGCAGTAGTAGCATAGAAAAAAACGAAAAAAGTTGTGTATACGGCAAGTCTACAGATCCAGCAAATGCAAAGTTGTAGCTGATGAAAAACACATTTTTATTCGTCAAATTCCAAATCAAATTATTCAACGTGAAACAACCAAAAAATAACACACTTTTCGGGAAAAACCCATTGAAACGTTTTTAAAGTGATTTAAAAAGCTTTATTTTTATTTTTTATAAAAGCTGTAGCATTAAAACTAAGCGAGTTACGCTCAAAATAAAAAGGCCCACTTTTTTGGTAAAAATAAATCATGAAAATCTCCCCGTGTTTAGTACTCTAACTAAATTTAATCGTTACCGATTTACAAACAATTAACTTATATATTTTTTATATGATCTGTCTCACCAGTTTAAGGTGCTTATTTTTGAAAGGGTTATAGTTAAAATGACTTGAACAAGTCACTCATCACGAGTGTATTCAAATTTTGAACATCCATAACTTAACCAATTTTTGTCTTACAGAAAATCAAAATGAAACTGGCATATTTATAAAAACAAGCCCTACATATTTTACTGTTTAAGATTTTTCGTATCACTAACACTTTTTAAGTTATTTTGAAAAATGGGCATTTTCCAAAATTTTTAGAAAAATTTTTTTTACTATAAAACCTGTTTTTTTTTTCAATAAGCTCTTTGAATCGGGCAAACTTACAGAACGTATAAAAAAATTTCGGGAAAAGCTTAATTTTTTTTTAAATTGTTTTAAAAAAGATTTATTTTTTTTTGTTATAAAAGTTTCTTGCAACAAAGCTAAGCGGGTTACGCTCAAAATAAAGTTTTCCCCCTTTCTTTTGTAAAAAAAATCGTGAAAATCTCCCTCTATTTAGCACCCTAAAAAAAATAATCGGTACCTCTTTACCATTTACTATGTATGTATGTATGTTTATCCGATTTGTAATTTGACCGGTTTAAAGTGCTTATTTTTGAAAAAATTTGGTTTTATAGTAAAATTTTTTTCCTACGGCCGTGCTAAAAGAGCCACTTTCACGCACGCATTTCGTTTCCGAAAGTTGCACTTTCCCGCACGGCGTGCGTAAAAGTAAATTTTCCCGCACGGCGTGCGCGAAAGTAAAATACCTTGTAAATGGCATTATAATATATTATAATACATGCAATAAACTAATATTTAGGTATTATTTACTAATTTATTTCAAATTTAGCTTATTATGTTCATGTTTTAATGAAATTAGCGCGATTATTTCATTCATAGGAGATTCTGACCAATAGAAAGCTACAGAAATCTGAATTAAATCGATAATTTTTGATAATCTCCCGTCGTTAAGTATATTACGTCAGATGCCCTTCGTTGTTACGAAAAAATACATTCAGTGACATTAATGACAATTAATGTTTTAAAAATTATAAAAGTGATGACTTTCAATCGTCAAATATTTATAAAAACTGTGTGTTTAATGGTACTTACATAAATAAATTACAATAAAATTTTGGTTTTGAACAGTTTTATTCATGAAATAATCGCAACAAATTGCACTCGACCTCTGAAATTATTATAGAATTTTTGCTCTTGTGACACTTTGACATAATTTCACTCGCCTTCGGCTCGTGAAATTAAAACTGTCAAAGTGTCACTCGGGAAAAATTCAATAATTTCAGAGCTCTTGTGCAATTACTACTGATTATTTTATTTAGCGTATGGCTTAAGTATATCACAGAATATATTTAGATTTATGCATTATACAATGCATCACAAACAGATGTCCAATTTTTTTATATATTCGATTGACCCTTCGGTTGCCATTACAAAGTCTATAGGGTCGCCTGTGTATGCTCTGCGTGGGCAGTCCTGAACAATGTGACTGATTGTCTGCCTTGCAGCGCCGCAGTCACAAGAAGGCGAGAGGAGTTTACCCCATCTGCGGCGCATCTTCCACAGTTTTTTCGAATTCGATTAAGGGCTGCCCAAATCTTACGGGGACGTTCAAATTCGCCAGGTTTCCCTATGATGTCCGGTAGACTATGGTAATGCGGATCTGTCCTACTTTCCCAATCTTCTCTCCATCGAGTATTTAAGTCAAAGTTGGATTGCTGCAGCGCTTGAGCAGATTGTAGAGGGGGTAACCTGGATCGGAGACAGTTTCCAAGAATATCGGGGATGTCGTTGTGGACTAGAAGCTGGCGACTGTCCATTATTTTGTTATATTCTTTAACCAATGCATGTTCGCGGCGTAGGTTGGGTGGTGCTATATTACTAAGGGTAGGTAGCCACATTGTAGGGGTGGGCTTAATTGTGCCTGTTATCATACGCATAGTACGGTTTAGTTGGGTGTCGACCAGGTGGGTATGCCTGCTATTTAGCCACACTGGAGCACAGTATTCTGCCACCGGATATATCAGGCCAAGAGCAGAGGATCTTAATGTTGATGCTGTGGACCCCCATGTAGTGCCGCAGAGTTTCTGTATTATATTGTTGCGTGTTTTCAATTTTGCTGCTGTTTTCGTCAGGTGTTCTCTGAATGTGAGCGTTCTGTCTAGAGTAACCCCAAGGTATTTCGGGTATTTATTGTGTTTTAACAGCTTGTTATTAAAATACACTCGTAATTCTCTGTTTGCCAACTTGTTGTTTAGATGAAAAGCTGATACTTCAGTTTTTGTAGTACTTGGCTGTAGTCTCCATTTCTTAAGGTATTCGCTGAGGATGGATAAGTCATTCGTGAGAGTGATTTCTGTAGTTTCTAAAGATTGGTGACTTGTTGCAAGGGTCCAGTCGTCAGCATATCCAAACTTCCGAGATTCGGTTTCAGGCATGTCAGCAATATAGAGGCTGAAAAGTAAAGGGGCAAGGACAGAACCCTGTGGAAGACCATTGTTAAGTTTCATCTGTCTACTCGTCTCCTTTCCCATTATAACCTGGAAGGCTCTGTTGGTCAGCATGTTGTCAATGAGGTTAATTATGTTTCTGCAGGGGATAATGCGGGCCAGTTTATATATTAATCCCTGTCTCCAAACAGTATAATATGCTGCTGTTAGATCTATAAATACTGTTGCTGTCTTTTGTTTCTTTTGAAAACTAGCTTCTATAAAAGTTGTTAATGACAGCACTTGGTCCGTATAGCTTCGATGAGGGCGGAAGCCAGCTTGTTCAATGGGGACAGTTTCTAGTATCCTGTGATTAATTCTGTTGAGGAGAAGCTTTTCTAATAGTTTATATACCATGCTGAGTAGAGCTATGGGGCGGTAGTTTTCTGGCTTATCGTTTGATTTGCCCGGTTTCGGAATTGCAATTATCTTTGTTCGCTTAAGTGAGAAAGGAATGTTACCTGACTGAAGTATATATTACTACTGATAATTCGATGAAATAAAATTATTTTGACATAATATTTAAAAGTCAGATCAGTAGACAATTACAATGGTTTTGAATACTCGTCATGGAAACCAATATCGTCGTCATGGTAACCCATTATATTGAAAGTTTGGTTTTGACAACCTTGTCAAAGAATTAATTTGTGTATTTTCACTTCTAAATAAAAATTGATATAAATCTGTTTTTGTGGCTTTTTCCCAAACGTACGGCCCTAGAAAAAATATTGTTCCTAGCTCATGCGGAAAGTGTCTTCCGCGTACTCGAATGCTTGCCAGAACTCCGATATCGCGTCGTTCGAGTCAAAGGCAGTCTCGTGCGTGAAAGTATCACTTTCCGCACTAGTTAGGAAAATAACTATTTTTTAAATTTTGGAAAAATGATCCTTTTTCAAAATAAATTAAAAGCATTAGTGGCAAGAAAAATATGAAAGAGTTAAAAAATGTATGTTTTCATAAATAACCTAATTTCATTTTGCTTCTCTGTAAGACAAGATTTGGTTAAGATATGGGTGTTCAAAATCTGTATACACTCGTGATTAGTGATTCGTTCAAGCGCTTTCAACTAATATCCTTTCAAAAATAAGCACTTTAAACGGGTAGAAATACAGATCATATAAAAAATACATAATAAGTAGAGCAAACTGTTTGTAATCCGGTAATGATTAACTCCATTTCTTCTTCTTTGGGTGCCGTCTTCTTAACTAAAGTTGGCGATGACTTCTGCAAAGTCTTCTCTATTTTGGGCTTTTCTTATTTTACGAAAGTCTAATTCTGTCCATTCTTTGATGTTGCGAAGAAATGTCATTTGACGTCTATCCTAACTCCATTTGGGTTACTAAAAAAGGGGAGTTATTCACGATTTTTTTTGCCAAAAAAAGGGAGCGAACTTTATTTTGACCATAATTCGCGTAGTTTTAATGCTAAAAACTTTTATAAAAAACAAAACTAAAGCTTTTTTAAACATTTTAAAACAGTGTTAATTGGTTTTTCCCAAAAGCGCTTCATTTTTTGGTTGTTTCACGTTGAAATATTCTATTTGGAATTTGACGAAAAAATATGTATTTTTCATGAGAACTTTGCTTTTGCTGGGTCTATAGACTTCGCGAATACAGAACTTTTCTATTTTTTTTCTATGCTATATTTTTGCTAAAAATATTGTTTTTAGAATTACTTACAAAATTAGAATTACTTAGAAACAAAAGTTGCTTAGAATTACTCAGTTAATCCATTTGTGGACTTATTTTAAACTAACCTTTTTTACCCGCGAGAAGGGGTGACTGTGACCTCCCCCCCAAGTAAAAGCAACGAAGGGTACATGTTCAACTTTAAAATAGAGAGTAAGTAGAACCTAAATCCAAATTTTCATGAAATTCGGAGTTGACCTTGAAAATTACACGGTATCGCAGTATTTCCCGTTCATTTACTGGGCTATTACAATCCTGCCAATAATAAATTGCCAACGTATGGACTATAATTCATAGTTGTTTTAAGGCACGAAGCGTTTCCATCAAAACTCAAACATTATTTCCTGTTTTAAAATCCCACTTTAATCTTTTACGAAGCTATGAATAATAAACTCAGTTTATTTTCCTCTATGCCAGTTATCTGCATCGGAAGTGGTAATTGGAAATAGCATTTTTTACACAAAAATCAATAACTTGCAAACAATAGTGATTGTCAATAATAGCAACATTAACAGGGCGTATGCGGGGGTAAGCATCCATTACCATTCTTCTTTTAGTATTCTGTCGGTCCGGTTATCGAACGTTGGTGATCTGATCATATTGGTAGGGGAGAGTTGGATAAAACGGGATAGTCGGATAAAACGGGATACCTAGCTTAGAGAACCAACTAGTGCTGCTATCAATTGTACAATGACAGAAACTTGTTATCAGTTTTCATTACTTCATTCTCCGTTCGATTTACCTCGAGACCACTAGTAAATGAAAATTTGTTGTGTTTTGAATTGATTGGCTCTATTTTTTGGTACTTTGTACATTTTGAGCGAGTTGTTTTCTACATTATATTGCCTACATAGGTCTTTTTCTTTCTCATAATCCTTAGTGCCCATACATATTATGTATATTGATAGCAGCACTAGTTGGTTCTCTAAGCTAGGTATCCCGTTTTATCCGACTACCCCGTTTTATCCAACTCTCCCCTACCAATATGATCAGATCACCAACGTTCGATAACCGGACCGACAGGATACTAAAAGAAGAATGGTAATGGATGCTTACCCCCGCATACGCCCTGTTAATGTTGCTATTAAGTATTTACAATCACTATTGTTTGCAAGTTATTGATTTTTGTGGAAAAAATGTTATTTCCAATTACCACTTCCGATGCAGATAACTGGCATAGAGGAAAATAAACTGAGGATAATTCCGGTGACTATTACATTTAATTTTTTTTTTATTTTAAAATTATTTTGCAATCTGTTGAGTGTCAACAATAAACAAAAGTAATTACATTGACTAAGGACAAGAAAGATTTTACCCACTGGCAAAATCAAAGTACAATTTTTATAAAGTTGTGTACAAAATAATTACATTTCATAACTACTAACTCATTAGTTTAAAAGTTTACTCTAAATGGTAAGTCCAATGGTTTGAACCTCTTTAACTTACGCTGTTCTTGGGAATTGTCTAGGAGGTTAAGTGCAAACTGGTTTTTATGATCCTCCAACTTGGCAATGTAAGCAGCGCTACGTTTTGTGATGACTTCTTGTACCGTATCAGTTTTAAGGTCTCGATGAATAATTCTGTTGTTGATGTACCAAGGTGCATTAGTGATGGTTCTGAGGGTTTTTGATTGGAAGCGTTGGATGATTTCGATGTTGGAGTGACTGGCTGTTCCCCATAGTTCCAACCCATATGTCCAGATTGGCATAAGTATTGCCTTATAGAGCAGCAATTTATTATCCAGAGATAGTCTTGATGAACGGCCCATTAACCAATACATATTTCTGAATTGGAGACCTAGTTGCTTTCTCTTGGTCCAGATATGTTTCGTCCATGTGAGACTTCTGTCCAAATGAATACCAATATATTTTACCTCGTTGGCTGATGGTAATTGGTGATTGTTTAAAGTTACAGGAGGACAAGTTCCTCTTCGTGTTGTAAATGTAACTTGAATAGATTTTCCTTCATTCACTTTAATTTTCCATTCCAAAAACCAAATTTGTACTCTGTATAGATACGCTTGAAGGATATGCGAGGCATAAATAGGGTCTCTGTGTGTGAGGCTAGGATTGCAGTATCGTCGGCAAATGTTCCTAGCATCATTTCTTCTGTAAGTGGTCTCTCCTCTAGTGGTTCCTGAAGAGGTGGAGGTATATCTGCGGTAAACAAGAGATACAAGATAGGTCCCAGCACGCTACCCTGTGGTACGCCAGCTTTGATAGAATAGAGTTTGGAAATTGCATCTTGGTATTTAATAAAGTAACACCTACCTGACAAATATGACTCAAGAAGAATGTAAAAGCTGTGCGGTAATGTCTTTTTTAGCTTGTATAGGAGGCCTTCATTACATTTAATTAAGCATTTATCAAAGAATAGTCCCATGTGTAGTCTATCTAGTTTTACTTTTACGTTTAGGCGGCAGTCTTTTTTGTTTTGAAAACTGTCTCAGTTGGATAAAACGGGACATTTATAATTTGGATAAACCGAATTAAACTTTTTTTATATTACGCCAGTCAATGGGAGCAAGAATAGAATATTACCTCCGAATTGTATCCTACTGTATGGATTTTAATGAAATTTTGAGCCTAGCCTCTACTTATCTCCTAATTCAAAGTCTACCCTATGCCGATGTGTGCTTTTATCTTGGGGGTGGTTCCTACCCCTTCTTAGGGGTGGAACATTTTTTGGTTAAAATTACCACGGAATTCGCTAGAGAACCTAATTGTAAGCAAAAACTGTTCTATATATTTTTTTGAAAACTCAATACTTTTTGAGATATTCGTGGTTGAAAATTGGCCATTTTCATTGAAACATAAAACCTTTTCTAACGGTTTTTTGCGAATACCTTAAAAACTATGCATCTAACTAAAAAAACTATAAAAATAAAAAAGATCAAGGCAGGTTTTTTTATATTTGATTCAGAGTTGGACCACCATCTCCATATAGCTATTTCAGCATCCTTATGCCTCATCGGTGAAGCTCAGAATTCTCAACTCTGAAGGAAATACAAACAATTCTGCAAATTTAAGGCAAACCATCGCAATGCAATGAACCCACCTCTGAGACGCAATTCAGCGACATTTCTCGTATTACGAGGAAAACAACGAAAAGCCCCAGATGCAAAGTTTACTACATTTTAAACAATTAGAATAATTGAAATAAAAATATAATAAACAATATTTTAAATCCAAGACTTTTCGTTAATATACTGCTTTCTGGCTGCATCCCATATCTCCGGATTTTACAATATATAATCACAAGAGACGTCGAAAGTAGGAGAAAGCAAATAGAGGACGCTTAGGCCACGCATTTACCTTCCCTTCGTCAAGGAAAAGGACCGAAAGACAGTTTCTAAATACTCAAACTGAGTAAAAATGAAAAAGATAAAAAAAGATCAAGGCAGGTTTTGTTTATATTTGATCCAGAGTTGGACCACCATCTCCATATAGCTATTTCAGCATCCTTATGCCTCATCTGAAACTATATTAAACATTTTTGTAGGCTATAAAAAAACAAAGAGACACTTTCCTTCAGAGATATTCTAGTTATAACACAAAAAGAGATATGGTAGGTGAAAATAGTTTGTTTTTTGCTACATTCTCAAATTGGTGAATTCAACTTGAAATAACAGAGAAACTGTCGATTTTAGGTGTATAATGCTACTAACACCTTTTGTAGTGCTTGAAAAAACCTTTAAAATAAGCGATATTAAAGGGCCATCACGTTAAAACTAAGCGAGATATTCTGCAAAAAAGTTGATGACTAATGTATTTTAAGAAAAAATGAGAAGTAATTTTAACCTCCATCCACCACAATGTAAATGCATCATTTTCCTTCTACAAAACCTTTTACTATATTGTTATTTCTGTGTTCAAAAAGATGGACGGGTTTAAAATGAATGGTTTTTGAAAAAAAAATAGATGAAATTATAGAGCGCATTTTTAAATATTCTTAAAAAACTCCTTTTCTCCATGTAACTTGAAAATGATAAGAGATACAGTAATAAAAAATAAAAATGAAATTTTTATCTGAAGATGCCCTACATTTCTGTGTGGTGTCTTTTTTCGTATCTTTTATCTTTTTCGGGTTAAATGGAGAAAAAGGAAGATTTTTACGAAATTTTAAAAATGCGCTCTATAATTTGATCTTATTTTTTCAAAAACCATTCATTTTAATCCAGTCCAACTTTTTTAAACATAGAAACAACTCTATAGTAAAAAGTATTGTAAAAGGAAAACGATGTATTTAAATTCTGATGGATAAAGGATTAAATATACTTCTCATTTCTACTTAAAATACATTAGTCATAAACTTTTTGCAGAATATCTCACTTAGTTTGAATGTAATCGACATTTAGTATTGCTCTTTTAGAGGTCATTTCAAATGCTTCAAAAGTAATAAGTATCATTGTACACCTAAAATTGACAGTTTCTCTGTTATTTCAAGTTGAATACACCGATTTTAGCAAGCAGCAAAAAACACAAACTCTTCTTACCTACCATATATCCCTCTTTAAATTTTAACTAGAAGATTTATGAAGGAACGAATCTCTTTCTTTGTTTATAACCTACAGAAATATTTTATAAAGTTTTTTTGTTAGATTCATAATTTTTAAGCTATTCGCAAAAATCCGTCCGAAAAGGTGTCATTTTTCAATGAAAATGGCCAATTTTCAACCACGAGTATTTCAAAAAGTATTGAGTTTTCAAAAAATAATTACAGAACAGTTTTTGCTTAAAATTAGGTTATCTAACCTCTTCCGTGGCTATTTTAAACAAAACATTTTTCACCCCCGAGAAGTGGTAGGAACCACCCCCAAGGTAAACGCGCACATCGGCATACGGTAGACTTTGTTTCTGGAGCTATTCCCTACTTACTGTGAAAATATCAAGTAAATCGATGTAGTAGGATGGAATTCTGAGCCAAACACCCTCACTAACTGCCCTATATCCCGTTTTACCCACGTGTTTATTTGTTGGCCTATTAATTTTTTAAAAAGCGAAACGAAGCGTGTCCTCATGCCGCACAAGGGGACAACATATTTTTATGTGACTTTTATTCTGATATACGTACCTAGCCCTAAATAAAAGGTCTTATTTGCCATTATGCAATAAAACTTAAAAACGCCTATTTTAAGTCTCTGACTAATGAAGATATTTATTGTTGTTTCAAGAGTAAATCTTGCTTTGCAGTTTTATGTCTACCTAATTATATTTTTTTAGTTAATTTTATACAAAAAATTAAATATATATTGTAAACCTATCCCGTTTTATCCAACCATGGTATGCTAAAACGGGATATGCAGGACTTTAATAAAAATTTCTGTTTTACTATTTTCGTCATTAAAAATAGCTAAAAATTTTTTTTTTTTTGTAATTCAATAAATGTTATAGCCACATAAAAAGATAATGTGATGATTTTTTTAACATATTTTCCGTAGTAGAAACAAACAAGAACGATATCCCGTTTTGTTTAACTCTCCCCTAATAATAACTTTGTTTACAGTAGCTCTAAACAAAAGACTACCGGTTGTCTGCTGGTACCACTCTCGCAGATTTCGGAGCCAGAACATTCTTCTTGCGCCTGGACTTCTCCTTCCGACGATCTTGCCCTGCATTATGACGTGTAGAAGGTTGTACCTCTTTGGATTTTTCGAATGTTTGTTGTTTTTGTTATTTCTCTTATTTCAATATATTCCATACATTGGTTATACCTCCGTTTTGCTGAAAACCATAAGTTTAAAGGGATTAAGTTTTAGTCCATTTGTGTCACCACAACTAACTGACCCAATTAAAGCTGGCAATGGGATAAGACAGGGAGATTCCCTGAGTCCTCTATTGTAACGGTCTGTTCAACTTGATCATGGACGAAATAATAAAAATCGTAAGAACAAAAAAAGGATACCAAATGGGAGAAAAAAAAATTAAAATAATCTGCTATGCAGACGACGCAATTCTAATCTCTCAAAGTGAAGATGATTTACAACGTATGCTGCACGAATTTGATATAACCGGTAGATGTTATTTAAACATGTTAAATTTAACATGTTAATTTCCCCAAAAAGACTAAATGCATGGTTATAACAGCAGATCTAATAAGATGTAAGTTAGAGCTGGAGGGTCAAATAATAGAACAAGTCATGGAGTTTAAATATCTAGGCATCACACGGAGCTAGAAACAGAAGTGGAAGATCAGGTGAATAAGGCAAACAGAGCCGCAGGTTGCCTGAATGAAACAGTATGAAGAAATAAAAACATTGGAAAAGAAGTGAAAGCGAGAATTTACAAAACAGTCTTCAGACCAATTATTCTTGACGTACTCGGCAGAAACACGACCTGATACAGAAAGGACAAAAATAATGCTAGAAACAGCAGAGATGAAAACACTGCGAAAAATCGATGGTAAGACAATGTCGGATAGAGCTAGAAGTGCAGATATACGACGGAGATGCAAGGTGGACAACATTTATAACTGAGTAAAAAACAGAAGAGTAGAATGGAATAAACATATAAGCAGAACGACAACAAATAGAGTGGTAAGGACGGCGAGAGACGGTTCCCCAATAGGAAGACCTCGAAGAAGATGGAATGACAACTTCCTGCAGGCACATTGAAAAACAGACAGAGTCATGTCTACATAAAAAAAGAAGAAGTGTCACCTGTTTTGGTCACCCTGTTAAGAAGGCGTTGCAACTCTTTTTATTTGGAAGCAATCAATACCGTGTCGTGCGCGTATCTGAGATTGCTGATATTATTTCCGTTGATTTTAATGCCTGCCTCTTCATATAAGGCTTCTTTGAAAATTAATTCGGAGTAGATGAGGCGAAGGTACTTTTAATTAAAAAGTAGAGGCGACAAAATACATTCTTATCTCACTCTACGTGGTATTTCCACTGCTTCTGTCATGATCTGACTAATTCGTGTGTTTGCACGTTGATTGATGCCAATAAAAATTTTTCATTATACAAAGGTCTTTGTAATCAATTCCCACCTGTTGCAACACACCTACCAGCTAGTGGGTGACTCGGTCAAAGGCCGTTCCGAAGTCGATAAAACTATACATACCAGTTGTTCTATATCCCTATATCTTTAAACCACGATCAGTATACTCAATAACGCTTCTTTGGTTTCAAAGTGGTTTCTGAAACCAATCTGTGTGTCGCGTAGTTGTTCTTACATAAGTTGTCGTTTTTACGACCACTCAATCAAACACATATGCCGGTTTTACACGTGGCTTAACTGTTCGGTACCTGAGTTTTAATTGTTTTTTACTAATTAACGTTTTATATCGGAATATTGTCTTACATTATTGCAAAGAGAGGAAAATCATTTCTTCGGCGATAATGGAACTCGGAGAAAGGTTCAAGAGGTGTCTTGCCAACGAAAGCTGACACCAGAGCTCTTCACCAGAAGGGAGCGAATATACAGTGATGAACACGAACCGGCAAAATAACGCAAAAGATGGAAAACATATTATGTATATATATCAATCGGTTTTAAAACGTCTTGCGACGTTGTCCGATGCCTAATTTCCATGACACTCTATCATCCCATTGGCCCTCTCTAAGATCTCTTGCGCTCATCGCCTTCGTTACTCCCTCTCTCCAATATTTCTTGGGTCTTCCTCTCTTTCTGCGGTTTGGTGGTACCCATTGCATAATTATTTTAGGGAGTCTTGAGTTATCCATCCTCTGGACGTGTCCGTACCATATTATGTTGCGAGCTAAAAAGAAATGAAACTAATACAGTTGGGAAATTTAGCGATAAAAACCTATACGTTTACATTCTATTTATTGTTTCCCACCTTTAGACGTATCGGACGAGTTTGAAAGCTGCCACTGTGACAGTGACAATTTTAGTTGACATACTCCTTTGATACGTCCAAAGGTGGGAAACAATAAATATAATGTAAATGTATTATAGGTTTTTATCGCTAAGTTTCCCAACTCTCCTAGTTTGATTTCTTTTTATCTCACAACTTAATATGTTTGCCATCTTTTGCGTTATTTTGCCGGTTATTAGTGTAATCATCACTGTATTTTCAGTTCACAGAATGTCTCAGCAAATTATTTATATTGGGTAGGAATGAAATCTAGGTGTGATAACTAGATACGTTTAGTCAAGTTTGCAATCATTTTTTGCATGTTAAAATTGAACAATGACTCTGTCCGAAATGTAACTTTAAAATCCCACTTTAATCTTTTTCAAATCTATGAATAATAAACTGAATTTATTTTCCGCTATACATCGGAAATAATATTTTCCCACAAAAATCAATAGCTCGCAAACAATAGTGATTGTCAATAATAGCAACATAAACAGGACGTGTGCGGGGGTAAGCGTCCATTACGATTGAGGGCCATAAATTTAGGTGAATGATAATGTGCTGCTATAATTTAGAACCATTTTCAGAGTGCCTAAAGGACCAATTTACAGGGCCTGTTATGTTGGATTGATTAAAACCGTTGATAGGATCGATTGTTGTTTTCCTTAATAAGTAATCTACTGTAATCATCCTAAAGAAATCTTTTGAGTCTCTTTAACAACGTGTAAAAATTGACTAACATTATAGATTAAATTAATTCGACTGATGGAAAATATTAGGAAAAATTCATTCATCTTAACTCATAAAATATTATATAAACTCCAACATCGAAATAAAACAACTTCTGTGTAATAGGTATAATATAATAAGATCCTAAAAAATCCCAATACATTGTATAAACTGTGTTCAGAACTAACGTTTTCGGACCTATCAGTCCATCATCAGTGAACTCATATATTTGCTAACTAGCCCAGAACCAAACAATGGTTGTAATTATAATTCAATCTACATTCTAAGGTGTTGAAATTGAGAAAGCTTAACGCCGATGTTAGAAAATAACCTCTGCGAATATGGTGAAACTCTTAAAACAAAACTTTAACTACTATCTTGGGCCACGAATCTCTGCCAGTCTTGCAGACACCTAGACAGTGCATCTCTTCTACCTGCACCTTTCATGAATCCAAACTGTGTGTCTTGTATTCTCTCTTCGCGTAGCTTTTATAATCTACGACGTATAATTTAAAAAAAAAGTTTTAATGTATGGCTCATTACACTTATTAGCCTATATTCTCCGCACTTTTTCGCTCCCTGTTTCTTTGGTAACGTAATAAGTTGTGAAACTAGCCAATCTTTTGGGATATTGCTTGTGTCATAGATATTATTGAAGATTTTACATAGTATTCTTAAAAATTCATCATCAAGAAGTTTAAGAAATTCAGACTGTACTCCGTCTGGTCCTAGAGGTCTCCCTTATATTAGTGATATTATGGCTGCTATTATTTCTGCCACTAGTATAGGTGGTCCTGTTTCCGTAGGTATTGGGAACTGGTTCTCCCTCTTAAACCGGGAGATACTAACAGAACTTCAACCACGATTTTCTAAGTCCTGTCCTTTGCAATACTGGAAGGTTAGAAAAGGTACTTACAATTTATGGAAAAATCCACGGGTTTCCTGTGACATTTTCCTGTGAAAATTAGATTTTCCATGAGGAAAAAAATGGGGAGTTTCGATGAATTTCTGAGTCCTGCCACATCCATAGAATGGCAGGATACTATCAATTTTATGAAGAACATTTTTTGAGTAGAATGTTGCAAAAGGACTAAGAGTGTATATGGATATACGAACATTTAATGAAAATAATGAAATTTTCATAATTTTCTGAGTCCTGCCAACTTAATAAATTAAACATAATTATTTGAAAATGATCGAAAAAAAATGTTGGCATGACGTCTCCTATTATTTAATTGCACTTGTCCCTAGGAAAATCCTGTGGAAAATTTTCACCCTGATTCCGTGATTTTCTGAGTCATAAAATAAATTGTATTATAAAATAAATAATTTAAGTAGACATTATTCAAAATTGCAGGATGTTTAGTTACACCTTTTTTACTACACATAGTTAAAGATGTGTAAGAAAATTCGTGAAAAGTTACACGATTATCTAAGTCATGCCATTTTGTACATATCTCAAGAATGTTAATATAAAGCTATTTACAAAGATGCAGGATGGTTGTGTAGTTATTTGGTATATAAAAATAAAGTTTTAAGTCAGTAAAATTATTGCAGGTTGTTATACAAACATATTCATATCACCACAATTTTCTGAGTCACGCCATGTCAATTATGCTTAAAAAAACTAATCTAAAACCGTTTACAACGTGTCAGGATAACCGCAAAGCTATTTAATACATAAAAATTAATTTTTATATCGTTAAAAGAATCGTACGGTTATAATATTATTTTCCTGAGGAATGTCTCGGATTTTTACACACCTTTCAATGCTAATACGAAACTAAAACTTATTTATTTTAAGCGATTAGATCATATTTGTGTCTAAGTACACGTAATAAAAGTATGTAATAGGAAGAAAATCAATAATTTTACAATTATTTGGTTATAGTAGGGATCGTACCTATTATACAGGGTGTCCAGAAACTCTTCTAACAATCAAAGCCCGGAAATTCCTCAGATAATTTTAAGAAAGTTTAACTCAATTCACCTCGTCCGAAAATGCTTCCTAAGGAAGCTAGGGCTCTTTAAAAATGGCGTATTCTAATTAGTTTTTTTTTAAATAGCTCCAGAACACTTCTATTTAGAACAACGAAAACTAGTACACCTATTTACCTTCCAGAGATAAATCGATTCCATCATTTGTCAATTTTTAGTACCGGTCATAGGCGTCCGTTTAGGGTAGGGAAACGAATATTTTATCGCATAACTTTTCTGTGTTTAGCTTTTAAGCATTTTTGGCACTGAACATAATCCATGGGGTATTCTTCTACTAAAAGGTACCCTTTCTTTAAGTCGGTAGGACACGCCGTGTTCTAGAAAAATCGATTTGAAAAATTTTTCGTTTTTTGAATTTGAAAAAAAAAAATAAAAAAAAACTATTTAGAAAAACAAAAACTCTTACGTTTATTTCTCTTCCAGAGATGAATATTTTATCAATTGTCAATTTCTAGTATCGGTCATAGGCGTCCGTCTTGGGTAAATCAACGAAATCTCATAACTTGCTTTAATTGTTAAGCATTTTTGACACTAGAGTATTAAATTTTGAGGTAGTCTAGTACTAAAAGTTACTCTTGCTTTAAGTCGGTAAATACACCGTTCTTTTTAATTTTTTTCAAATTTATCTTATTTAAAATACGAAAAATTTTGAAATTGATTTTTCTAGAAAACGGTGCATCCTACCGACTTAAAGCAAGAGTACCGTTTAGTACTAGAATACCTCACAATTTAATAATATAGTATCAAAAATGCTTAAAAGATAAAGACAAAAAAGTTATGCGATAAAATAACCGTTGCCTTACCCAAAACGGACTCCTCTGAACGGCACTAGGGATTCGCAAGTGATGGAATCGATTTATCTCTGGAAGATAAAAAGGCGGACCAGTTTTTGTCTATCGAAATGGAAACGTTCTGGAGATAAAAAAATCGAATTACAAGGCGTCATCTTCAAAGAGCTCTAGCTCCCTTAGGAAACATTTTTGGATTATGTGAATTGTGTTAAATTGTCTTAAATTTATCTTAGAAATCTTAAAATTATATACAGGGTATTCCATTAAAAAAACATAAGTGTGTATCACCCTGTCAATACGGGCAGCCCTGTATATTAGAAAATATTTTTAAATTATGATCCTCTCTTTGCCCCAGGTTTTACCTAAGTAACTTTTTTTAGTATCTCTTACGACAAACGAGTAACTGGACTTTGTCACACTAATGCCTCACCCTGTGTACGAAATAACTATAAAACCATCTTGCCTGTTTGTAAATAGACTTATATTAAGATTTTTGAAACATATGCAAAATGGCATGACTCAGAACATCGTGGAATTGTTCACGAATTTTCTTACAAATCTAGGACTCCTTCCGTTTTACAAGAACCGTTTAACCTTCCTACCAAGTACCGAAAAAGTATTGATTGCATTATATGAGTATTATAACTTTTTAAAGGCAGGACTCAGAGAAGCACGGAATCAGGGTAAAAAATTTGGACATAATTTTCCAAGGGACAAGTATACTTAAACAGTAGGAGACGTCATGCCAACATTTTTTTTGCTCATTTTGAAATAAATATGTTTAATTTATTTAGTTGGCAGGACCCAGAAAATCATGAAAATTTTATTATTTTCCTTACACATTTGCATACATCTATACTCCGTTAGCCCGTTTGCAACAATCCTGCCCAAAAAATTTTCTTCGTAAAATCCATAGTATACTTAGTTCAGACAAATAAGATTTTTCTCGTGACACATCCCCCTCCAGGCCGAAACCAAATTTTTTGAGTAGTATGGACATCTATAATAATAACCTTTATATTTCCTGCAGCCGATTTTGATGATATACATAGTTATAAAGAAATGAAGGTCAAAAAACGGTAAATTTTCGCTTTTTTCGTCTATAACCAAAAAGTTAAGCATTTTAATGAAATTTGAGAGTAAGAATCTCATAAATCGTGTAAAAAATTTCAATATGGCACTCGCTGGATATGTCTATCCTTATTGGTTGCTTATAAAATTGCAAAATAAATCATAAATTTTGAGTTTTTATAAATATTCATAACTTATGTAAAAATTAACTTAGGACCTTCTTATTACACGAATTGCTAAGACTTCTGGTGCTTCAATTATATTTTAAATTTCAAAGCAATTGGTCAAATAATTTAAAAGTTATTTAATTTGTTTATCCCAAATTCATTTTTTTTTGCAACACTATAAGTCAAAAAACTATGAGGTTACAGTAAGACTTCTGACAGTTTATGGAAGAAGAACGTTTATATTATTGACTTGATTAAAAAAAATTACCAAAAGTAATTTCAATCAGTGTAAAATTATTTTTCAAAAACACGTCGATTTTTTGCTTAGTTATAAACAATTAGAATTACTTTTTAACCGTTACCCGTAGAAAAATTATTTTTTCATAGTTGGACAGAATGAAGTTTTATACACATTTAGAAAGAAAAACAATTGTCCTAGGACAATTAGGGACGAAGTTAGCCCCCCCCCCCCATTTTTTAATTCACATGTTTTTGCAAAATAATTTTGCAGTATTTAGAATTATTTTTTGTCATTTTTTTTAATTAAAATAATAGTATAAATTTTCTTCTTTCATAAACTATCCAAAGTATTAGTGTAACTTCATCATTTTCTGACTTAAGACGTTGCAAAAAAAATCATTTTGGATAAATAAATTAAATACCTTTTAAATTATTTGACCAATTGCTTTCAAATTTAGGGTATGATTTAAGCACCACAAGTCTCAGCATTGCGTGTAATAAGAACGTTCTAAGTTAATTTTTACATAAATTATGAATATTTATAAAAACTCAAAATTTATGATTTATTTTGCAATTTTCTAAGCAACCAATAAAGATAGACATATTCAGTGAACGCCATATTGAAGATTTTTATACGATTTATCAGTTTCTCACTCTTAAATTTGTTTAAAATAAACAACTTTTTGGTTATAGACGAAAAAAGCGAAAATTTACCGTTTTTTGATTTTCATTTGTTTATAACTATGTATATTATCAAAATCGGCTGCAGGAAACATATAGGTTATTAATATAGATGTCCATACTACTCAAAAAATTTGGTTTCGGCCTGGAGGGGATTGTGTCACCAACAGGCTATTTTTTTCCTTATTTCTCTGAACTAACTGTCATTCTACGGATATGGCACGACTCATAAATTCATCGAAAAACCCTATTTTTATTTTTTTGGAAAATCTAATTTTTACAGGAAAATGTCACAGGAAATTTGTGAATATTTCCACAAATTGTAAGTACCTCGTCTACCCTTCCACTATTGCAAAAGGTAGGACTTAGAAAATCGTGGCTGAACTTCTATATAATCGTGTATAATATCTCCGGGTCTATCTCATCAAAAAATAAATTTCGGATGTAATTTTTCCAGGTATTATCGATACTCTCTTTGTCCACGATTACCTCTCCATTGTCATTAACAAGTTTACTTATTCTTCTGTTTTTACATTTGCCTGTAACTTATCTTACCTTCTTATGCACGTTGAAGTCGTCGTATTTACTTTGTAGAATTTCGATTTCTTGACATTTTTTCTACAGTTCCTTCTGCTTGGTTTCTCTGATCTTTCTCTTTATCTCTCGTTGTAATGTTTTATACATGGAGCTATAGTTCTTGTTTTTTCCTTCTTTCTTCCATTAGTTGCAGAATCTCTGTCGTCGTCCATATCTTATTCTTACCTTCTTCTTTCTTCGTAAAAGTGTCTTTAATGTCGTCTATCGTTTTATTAAGGGATTCTATCTTATCTTCTGTGCTTTCCGTTGTATTTTTGATTTCTTTGAATTTTCTATTTAATGTTTTGCTAACTATTTCTTTTACTTCGCCACATTTCAGTTTTTTATGTCATGTTTTTTTTACAGATTTTCCGCGTATTTTCTTTAACTTGGTTCTACATACGCCCACTAAAGGATTGTGGTCAGATTGAATATCAGCGCCTGGGTAGTTAACACTATTGAAACTATTTCGATATCTTTTGTTAACAACATATATAATATATAATATAGCACATAATATAAAGCATTCAAATACACCTGTATAATTTTTATTTAAATTGTATTATCGAAAACTTAAAAACAAAGTTGAAAACTTTTCGAATTTCGGTATATTTTTGTTTAATTTCGTTAATGCTCCATGCTCTGGAAATTTCGGCTGTTCTGCTAAATGCATTTAGATTGTTAGATGTAATTTCGAGCTGTCAGAAAAGCCCTTTGAAGTGATTCGATTCAAAGACTTTGCGGAACTTAAATGATCACAGGCCGTGTAATGCCCTATTTCGTCTTCGCAGCGTTACATTCTGTGGCTACTTGTATAAGGGATGCAAATAAATAATGACTGACGAGAAAGAAACCGTTTCCGACCCCCTATTTAAGAAAATGGTTGTATTAAGGCAAAAATATAATGGTTAAATATACAGAGTGGGCCAAAGAAAACAGATCACATCGATATTTGGCAGTATTTATTAGATTTTAAGGAAATGATGAAACGGGTCGATTTTTGATCTAAGGGGGACACATTTTTACGGTACATATATATTTGTCATTTGTCAAGCCCGTCCCTGCCACTTCCCAATCTGTTATTTTTAAATAAGGAATAGGGGTTGTGTGCTAGCTCATTTGAAAGTTTATTCAATTCTCGCTATTCAATTCAATTTTCTCAAGAAATTTTTTTTTCGACACAAAGAAAAAGGGTATGTAACTTATTTAACTGCAAATACATTCTACTGCTGTTACAAAACATAAAAAAATGTTTTTTGATGGATAAACATTGCTTTTTGCTTAATTTCAATGTTCAAGCTGCCACCCATCTGCTTCTTGGTAGGTTGAATATTGAATTTAAGCAACAAACAATGTTTATTTATCAAATAAACATTTTTTTCTGTTTTCTGTCAGCAGTAGAATGTATTTTGAGTTAAATAAATTACTTACATACATTCTTCTTTTTGTGTCAATTAATTTAATTCAAAATAATACAAAATAGTTTGTTTGTTTGTTTTTGGCAAGTCATAAAATTGGAAAAAAACAGTCAAATATTGGTATTATTTTAGTATGTACGCGAATGGATGCACAAAAACAGCAAACAGATATGAATGGACACACCTAAGGGAGGCTTTCATTCGACGATGGATGGAAGAGTTGTTGATGATGATGATGATGATCATGATAAAATGCTTATTTTGGTTACTGCATTTTGTTGGTATTTAAAAAAAACGATTTTAGGTAAATTTTTTAAATAAATTTTTCAAATAATTTTAATTTTGCTAACATTATACTTCACATACTTTTGTATGAATTACTTATATTATAATACATACATATACATATGTATATGTTGGAGGCAGATACGTGTACAATGCTACAAAATAACCAGTACAATTCCACAGGGTCTGAATGTTGCTACGAAATTAATAAAAAAAAAACGTAATTATCTTTTAACCTTCCGATGACCAACCTTTTTTTGTTACACGGATGACCAAGGGGGGGGGGGGGGGGGAATGACCCCAGGTCAAAAATGACAATTAACAAAAAAATAAAGTTTTTTTTTTTTTAATTTTTAATTTTTTTTGGCATGGATTTTATGTCATTCAGCCAGTCACAGCATGAGTATTAGTGTCATGTGTAGTGTGTATGTCGAGTAAGTGTCTTGTTACTTTGCAAAGTCGACGTCATTAGCGTAAAACTACTTGTAATTACACATAATAGACGCTATTTTACTAAACATCAACTTCAGAATATATTTTTGATTCGTAAAATATAGGGAATTTTTTTTATTTCAAAATATGAGAATATCTAGAATGATATTAAAGTCAAATAAAAAAATAATGAGTTAAAAATTAAAAATACTTTTGAATTAATTAAAGAAAAACTAATGCTGTGGTCACAATTTCCCCCGCTTGGTCATCCGAAAGTTAAACTACCCTATAATGTTACAAAGCCTCATATTTGAAGAAATAAGACATCGATGAGAATCCTAAAATGTAAAAATATATAGAGTGTCCTATTTAAAAAAAAGACGAAATTATAAGCCACTTCCGGTATAAGCGGTAGTAGCAAATAAATGAAGATATTTTTATTAAACAGTTCACCCTTCAAAACCCCGTAATTAAACTTTTCAGGATCCAGTTACTTTTAGTTCTCGAGATATTCCTAATCTGCCTCACCCTGTATTTCTCTTACATATTTTGGAGCCCTTTCTCTTTTTGATTTATGTGTTAAATATTTTGTAGTCCTCTGTTTTTTATATTTGATTCTTGTTTCAGGTAAGAAAAGCTCCAAACAGAAATTTTGTGTTTCAACTTTAATTACAGGGTATGTAAATATTTCACACCTAAATTTAAAAAATCTATTATTATTACTTGTAATTCAGTGACGAGCGCGCTAATAACCAGCAAAATAACGCCAAAGATGAAAACCATATTAAGTTGTGAGATAAAAAGATGAAACTAGTGGAGGTCGAAAATTTAGCGATAGAAACCTATATATTTACATTATATTGATTCTTTGTCACCTTTAGACGTATCGGACGAGTTTGGCAACTACCACTGTGACAGTAACAGTTTTAGTTAACATACTCCTCTGAGACGTCAAAAGGTGGGAAAGAATCAACAGAATGTAAATTTATATCGCTAATTTCCCCACCTCTACTAGTTTTATCCCTTTTTATCTCACAAGTTAATATGTTTTTCATGTTTTTCGTTATTTTACTGGATATTAGCGCGCTCATCGCTGTATATAAAAATTCTTTATATTTCCTTAAAATATTTCCTTATAATAATTTCCTTCACCTTTATAGGAAGCCTCTGTGCCTCTGGTCTAAGTCGTTAACACAAGAAAATGTTTGCCTTAAGAGGAAACAGTAGCGATTAACAGGTAGCAAAAACCCGTTCCAAGATTGCGGCTCTAATTTTTAATATTTTTTTGAGATATTTGGCACACGTATTCGTAATATAATAAAGAATGGCGGTACAGAGCCCAATTTGAAAAATATATTAATATGTGGAAATTACTCTGTAATTAAATAAAATATTAAAAAAATGAGCCTGTACCGCCATTAAGAAGAACAAAAAAATACACTTTCTTCAAATAAATTTTTTACCCAATGCCTAGATTTTGTGTCATTTTGGAACTACTAATGAAATATAAAATTTTAGTAGTTCCAAAATGACACAAAATCTAGGCATCGGATATATAAGTTTATTTGAAGAAAGTATATTTTTTTGTTCTTCTTAATGGCGGTACAGGCTTGTTTTTTAATATTTTATTAATTACAAAGTAATTCCCACATATTAATATATTTTTCAAATTGGGCCCTGTACCGCCATTCTTTATTATATTACGAATAAGTGTGCCAAATATGTCGAAAAAATATTCAAAATTACAGCCGCAATCTTGGAACGCGTTTTTGCAACCTGATGATCGCTACTGTATCACCTTAAAATAAAAATAATGGTCGCAAACTTCAAAGTTCACGTAAATATGGATAGTAAATATTAATAAGATTCTGGCATTTCTTAAAAACATAGTTAAGAATCGTTTTTTTTTAATTAGGCAGCTCGTGCAAAGTTTCTTGATTATCGGTATAGTCGAGGATATGAAATAATACAGAATCAATGTTTTGTAACGAATTATATCCGATCATCAAAAAATGTATAACTGCATATTTTGTGCATTCGAAAAATGCATTTTTAAGTACATAGTCAAAGTTAGAAAATTCGTATCTCGATGAATTCGAACTCGGAGATTAATAAAGTGAGTCCAATTTTTTACTAGAGGGTTTTTGAGTTCGTTAATCACGAATATGGCACCTGAAAGAGCCTACAAATTACTTGGTGCCCAGTAAGACTGTTGTTAATAACTTCCTCTGGAGTTTTGTGAAAATCCGTTATGAAATTAGTGAATACAGTCGGGTATAGTCCTGCGTGAGATTTTATGATATATTTTAATACATTTAAAATAAGGTTTTAATAGTTTTTATAACAATGTATACCTACTAGTCGAAAATAATATCAATGTTATAAGTTTTACCTGTAAAACTGCGTGGCACAATAGCCCCGTAGCTGTAAAAATTACGATAACTTTTAGAGCTGTTTTAAATCCTTCAATATTCTTTGCTCGATGGATAATTAGCATAATGTATAACCCCATACTCGTTGCGAAGATGAAATAGACAGAGATCCACAAGTAGAAAAAGTAGCATATTCTTGCCCATTTAAGCATGAGGTAGAGTTCTGAAAATTTAAAGATAAATTAATTATTTTATTCATTTTCATTTATATTATTTTACCGCTAGTACATTAGGATGCGAAAGTATTAGAGCTAGTACTTTGATAGGGCATTTTTTATCAAAGTTTTTTAATCCTACTTCCGTTACAACTAATTCCAAAAAGAAGACAAAATAAAATAAGAGATTCTACACTAGGTTCGCTTTCAAGATGCAGTAGAAATAAACAAACCGAGACACGTTAAATGCTACTAGTAGCACTCCCGAATCATAATTTACAATGTATAAACTTTGGAAATCATGATTTGGGATTTACAATGTATATACATTGTAAAATATGATTCGGTTGTGTTCCTAGTGGCATTTAACGTGTCTTGGTTTGTTTATATCTACTGCATCTTGAAAGCGAACCTAGTGTAACATATTGATAAAACCTCATCAGGATACCGATATGATTTCATCAGTTGATAAAAACGCATTCCACGCATGAATTTGTTTAAGAATTGAAACAGATAGAAGTCGCTAGGGTCCAAATCTGATAAATACGGTGGATGCTCCAAAAACTTGAACTCTAATTTATGGATTTTAGCCATTATTAAACTGTATATGACACGGTAAATTTTCCTAATGAAAAATAATTTTTTCTTCTGCAAACTGGCCTTTCTTCATGAATTTTTTCATTCATCTGCTGTAAAAGGTTACAATACTAATCCAAAAGTTATTGTTTTGCCAGTTCTCAAGTAATCCATAAACAATAATATCTTCTCGAATGCCAAAAAACTGAAGCTAACACGTTCTTGGTCGATTTCTGGACACGGACTCGTTTCGGAGTCGAAGAACCAGGTTCACTACACCCTTAGCTTCTTGTTTCTATTCAAGATCATGGTTATAGACCTGACTAGGTTTTATTCTCATCCATAGTGACGAATCGATGCACAAAATCTACTTTATTCTTTAGAAAATCCTTATACACGAGCGGGACACCCTCAAAAAGCGCTTAGTTTTCGAGATACTGACCACGGAGGGGTGAATGGCTAATTTTATTCATACTTTATATTTTCGAGGGTGCTGAAAACGAAAATGAAGTTTATTTTTAAATTTAAGTGGGGGAACATTGTCAAAATCGCAATTTTATCCTAAAAATAAAAAAAAATGAAATCACGTTTTGCGTTTACATCGTTACAACTCTGTTTGATTTTAATATTTTTTTCTAAAATTTTTACAGTATACCTATATCTCTAACATTTCTGAAGACAACGGTACCGGTTTCAAACTTTTATTCTTATCCTTATAAAGGTTATCAGTTTTTGAAAGGAAAAGGTGCGGATTTGTGCCGAAGTTGTGTGACGAAGTTTAAAATTTTGCTTCTTAATCACGTCTATGTTAAAGTAAAGAGTACAAAAAAGTTTTCTGGTAAGTTTTAAATCAACATGTTTTATATAAAAAAAAGAGTGCAACTTTTAATGTCGACATTAGGAATCCCCAATGTAACGCTTATTTTTCGAGATACTGATCATGGGTGGAGAATGGCTAATTTTGGTCTTAGATTATGTTTTTGACCGTGATGAAAACGAAAATGAAATTTATTTTAAATTTTAGTTGGAGAAATATTCTCAAAATTGCAATTGTACCCTAAAAATAAAAAAATTAAATCACTTTTTTGCGTTTAGCTCGCTTTAACTCCGTCCGTTTTAATATTTTTTTTTCTAAATATATCTCTCACTTTTTTGAAGACAATGGTTTCTGCTTTAAGCTTTTAGTATTATTCTAGTAAAAGTTATGAGTCTTTTAAGTACAAGGTGCATATTCGTGAATTGCAAAATTTAGTCGCAAAATTTGACTGACAAAATTTGAAATATAGATTTTAAATCAAATTCAAAACTAAGACATGAGTACAAAGAAGTTTGCTGGAAAGTTTTGGATCAAAATATTTTATAGAAAACAAATGGTGCAACTTTTAACATCTACGTTATAAATCCCCAAAATAACGCTAATTTTTCGAAATAGGTACTGATCACTGGTGGTGAATGGCTAATTTTGGTTATACTTTATATTTTTGATAGTGCTGAAAACGAAAATCAAGTTTATTTTAAATTTTAGGTCGGAGAAAATTGTCAAAATCGCAGTTTTGCCCTAATAATAAATAAAAGTAAAACCACGTTTTTCTTAAAATTTAAAGTTGCACCATATTTTTTTTATAACACATCTAGACCTAAAACTCCCCATAAAACTTCTTTGATCTCTATCGTTTAATATAAACGTAATCAAATAAATCAATTTTAAATTTTGTTACTTAATTTTTGCGATTTAACTCTGCAATTCACGAATCTGCACCTTTTATTTTTAAAAATTCATAGGTAACTTTTATAAAAAAAACTGATAGGCTACACTTACTTTCATGGTCTTCATAAAGGTAAGAACTATATGCCGTAGAAATTTTAGAAAAAATAATAAAACGGAACAGAGTTAATCAACTACTTATAATGGGAATAAGCCACAATTTTACAAAAAAGAAATTATTTTATTAACATTTCGAAGCCCAAATCGGGATTCGTTGTCAAAATACAAAATACTGCTGTTTTTTGAATGAGTAGTATTTTGTATTTTGACAACGAAACCCGATTTGGGCTTGGAAACGTTAATAAAATCATTTTTTTTTTGGTAAAATTGTGGCTTATTCCCATTAGAAATAGTTGATTAAAAAATGCCACAAGGAAATAGCTTCAGAGGAACAGAGTTGTAGCGAGTTTAACCTAAAAATTCGTGAATTCACTTTTTTTCGTTTTTAGGTTAGAATTGTAATTTTGACAATGTTCCGTCACATAAAATTCAAAATAAACCTGTTTTTCATTGTCAGTACCATCGAAAACATAAAATGAGACTAAAATTAGCCATTCACCTTCGTCGAAAAATAAGCGTTATTTTGGGGATGTATAGCGTCTATATTTAAAGTTGCGCCATTTTTTTTTCTATTACACATTTGTAACTAAAACTTTCCAGAAAACATCTTTGTACTCTATGTTTTAACATAAGATAAATTTTAAATTTTGCCTCTTAACTTTTGCGATTAAACTTTGCAATTCACGAATCTGCACCTTGTACTTTAAAAAATTCATAACTTTTACTAGAATAAGACTAAAATCTTAAAGCAGATACCGTTGTCTTCAAAAAAGTGAGCAACATAAAATATAGTGTACAAACCTTAGACAAAAATATTAAAATCGACCAGAGTTGTAGCGAGTTAAACGCAAAAAACGTGATTTCACTTTATTTTATTTTTATGATAAAATTGCGATTTTGAGAGTATTCCCCGACCTAAAATTTAAAATAAATTTCATTTTCGTTTTCAGCACCGTCAAAAACATAATCTAAGACCAAAATTAGCCATTCACCACCCATGGTCAGTATCTCGAAAAATAACCGTTAGATTGGGGATTTCTAATGTCGATAATAAAAGCTGCACTATTTTTTTTCTATAAAATATTGTGATCAAAAATTTTCCAGAAAACTTCTTTGTACTTTCTATTTTAACATAAATGTGATTAAAAGAATAAATTTTAAATTTCGTCACTCATCTTTTGCGACTAAAATTTTCAATGCACAAATCCGCACCGTTTCCTTTGAAATATTCATAACCTTTGTCAGAATAAGAACTAAAGCTTAAAGCACCGTTGTTTTCAGAAATGTTAGGGCTATGAACTGTAAAAATTTCAGAAAAAATAAATAAAATTGAACAGAGTTGTAGCAAGGTAAACGCAAAAAAACGTAATTTCTTATTTTATTTTTAGGTTAAAATTGAGATTTTGACAATGTTCCCCCACATAAAATTTAATATAAACCTCATTTTCGTTTTCAGCACCTTCAAAAATATAAAGTATGAATCAAATTAGCCATTCACCTCTCCCTGATCAGTACCTGGTCATTTTAGGGGTATCTCCCACTCGCCTATTATATATTGTTGAGAAAGTCGCATTCGAATGTGTTCTTGTTCCATTGTAAGCAAATGAGGCATCCATCCACTCATTGTGAACATAGCTTTCTGAAAATAAATACATCAGTTAAAATATTGCTTACACTGCCCAATAATATTATTCCCAATAAATGGCACATTTTAGAACAGGTCAATAAATTTAAGTACATGGGATGTTGGATCGATAGCAGCCTAAATCCTGATATAGAAATAAGATCAAGAATAGAACAGGCCAGAAAATCTTTTGAAAAAACCAAAAGACTGCTTCGTGATTCTCGAATAAACCTCAAAATTTGACTACGTTTATCAAAATGCTATGTCTGATCGACTCTTCTGTGTACATTAGAGACATGGACCCTTTAAACATCAACTGTAAGTAAAGTGGAGGCCTTTGAAATGTGGATCTACCGGAGAATCCTCAAAATTTCATGGACATCGCATATCTCAAACAAAGAAGTGCTGCATAGAGTAGGCAAGGAAATAGAACTTTTCAAAACAGTGAAAGTTAAAAAAACATCATACCTTGGCCTCATACTGAGAAATACTAATTACAAATATGCTCAACTTGTAGTGAAAGGAAATATCGAGGGAAAGAGAGGAATAGCAACGAAAAGACTATCGTGGTTCAGAAATATCCGGCAATGGACAGCGCTAAATTTTGAACAGCTGAAGACAGAAAAGAGTTTGCAATTGTAGTAGCCAACCAATTTAAGAAGAAGAAGTAGCGGCTCCTTCTCTTATCAAACCGCAAAACTTACTGAACATCCAGTAAAACTTGTAAAATCTATTAGCCAGTATAGTCTAAGAGCTAGGAGCGGATTTTGTGCGTGATAAGTAGTATGGAAAAACTATACGGGGATATGTTGGATTAGTTGTGTAGTGTACATGACATTCCCAAACGGCCAGAAAACCAGAGTGGGGGACGAGGGTGGTTATAAGGGGACAAAGTCGCGGTTTTTATTATTTTTTTTTGACGCTCATGATCGAGATAGTGCACCAAAATTTTGGAGTAAGTAGGTCATGACGTAACTAAGTAAAATATCCAGTGGCGGAACGCTGCTTGGGGTACAAAGGGGTGGTAGGCAGGGGTGAGAATAAAAATATAAGAGGTTTTTTGCCTTTCGTGATCGAGAGAGTGCACCAAAATTTGGGGAATAAGTAGATCATGACATTACTAAGTAAAATCTCCAGGGGCGGAACGCTACGTGGGGGACAAATGTTGTGCATAGTCAAAAAAAAATAATAAAACCGCGAATTCAACCCCTTATAACTACCTCCCTCCACGTCTATGGTCTCCGGCTCTGAGGATTTTACTTAGTTATGTCATGACCTACTTATTCCCAAATTTTGGTGCACTCTCTCAACCACGAACGTCGCAAAAAACCCTTAACTTTTTTATATTCACCCCTACCTCCACCCCCTTGTCGGCCACGAAGCGTTCCACCCCTGGAGAGTTTACTTAGTTACGTCATGACCTACTTATTTCCAAAATTTGGTGCACTATCTCGATCACGATCGTCACAAAAAAAAAATAATAAAAACCGCGATTTTGACCCCTTATAACTACCCTTGTCCCCCACTCTCGTTTTCAGGACATTGGGGAAAGTCATGTACTTAACTAATTCAACCTATCCCCGTACAGTTTTTCCATATTATTTATCACGCACAAAATCCGCTTCTATCTCTCCGACTAGTATTGAAATGAATAATATTGATTGGCTAAAAAGAAATTTTTAAAGTCAGTTAAGCAGTATAAATTCTCCCTGTGTTTCTATTTAGGATGAACCTCGTTTACCCACATCATACGCTTCTAATACACTTCCGCATCTTTCTTGTTTTAAGTTTGTAACAAATAAAATACGAGCCATGATTTTTTACCAATAAGCGGATGTTGTAAAACTTCTATTTTTTCTTCCTCTGAGGCTGCTACAAGCATGTTGGAGATTACTTCCATTTGTCTTCCGCACTTTTTGGGAGCCAGAACACTGAAATCTGGAAAAAAGATAAAGTGCTTGAAATTAAACAACGCTGCAATTGTCACTTTTTGCGATTTAAGTGATTACTTTAAAAAGTCTCGAAGAATTTTTTGAGTTATGAAGACGGAACTGTCGTAAGAATTTTATGAAATTTAAAGTGATGGTGAATAATGTTAGTTCTGATTCCGAGTTATAATTCATTTGGACGAGCAGACGTTAGAGATATAAGTTCTAAGACAAATCGGTTTATACATGAATTCCAGTTTTTTCTTTTGAAGTATTTATAATTTCAAATATAAATGACGACAATACATAAGTCCTATATTTGGAATGTTTTAGTAAAGTACCTAGTTGAATTTATGGATTTAATTTTGATAGACAATAATAATAATATATTAAGTAACCCTCTTAAAATAAAAAACATCTTTTTCCAGCAAATACTTTTATTTTATTCGACAGGTTTTCTAATAATACATTTCAAGAGGCTGTGCAAAATAGGTGTTTGTTTTGTCAATTATCTCTTCTTTTGAGGTGAATTTTTTATTTATGTGCCATTTGCCATCTCTTTAGATTTTTGATCACGAAAAAATCGCAGGAGGCCAAATCAGGAAATTAAGCTGGATGGAAAAGCAATGTTTCGAAGAAACAACACTTTTTTCTTCTGCATATGAGGCTGCTAATCACTAAGTTTCTGCTTGAGTTTATGAAATAATGCACAAGAGTATTGGTTATTGATAGTTTTATCATTTTTTATCCCAGGATATTCTTCCTTGGGTACCATCTTCGCAACGGAGGTTGGAAATCATCATGGCTATTCTGACCTTAGATGCTACTGCTCTGAATAGTTCGATTGATTTACATCCGTACCATTCCCTCAAGTTACGCATCCATGAGATTCTTCTCCTTCCTATACTTTTCTTGTCCTGGATTTTCCCTTGTATAATAATTAATTGAAGTATGTTGTATCTCTCATTACGCATAACATGCCCCCCGTATTGCAGCTTTCGTGTCTTGATGGTATCCAATAGTTTCATTATTTTTTTGACTCTTCTCATGACCGTTATTTGTTAAATGCTCGGTCCATGATATCTTCAGGATTCCTCTATAAACCCACAGTTAAAATTCTTCCAACTTTTTAGTAGTCGATGTGTTAAGTGTCCATGCTTCTACCCCGTAAAGCAGAGTGGAAAAAATATAACCCCTTGCCAGCCTATCTCTCTAGTCTAATTCCAGTCCTCTTGCACAAACTACCTTTCTCATTTTATTGAAATTTGTTCGTGCTTTCTCTATTCAAACTTTGATTTCTTTGGAGTACTCGTTTATGTGATTAATTTTGTGCCAAGATAGTTGTACTTTTAATCTTGTTCTAAAGTACGGAATCTTGTATCTTGCATCTCAAGACAGGCAATTAAAAGTATGCCTTTACAATTCCAAATTATTGTTATAGTGATCTTTTCGACCTATTATTCAACTCTTGACCCCTTTAGGGCATTTTTTCGGCTACATTCTAATGACGTGAGATCATTTTGTTCTCTGGTGGTAGTAGGGGTACCAGGTTTCATCAACGGTTACTAACTTTACTTCAGTAAAACCAAGAAATCTGTAGTTTTATCTGCTACGTATTTCTGCCCTTGGTACCATTATAAATAATATTCCTCTAATCTATCTATATCTCAAAGTTTTCGTCATAAGACCTGACCATCATTCATTTATGTAGATTTTGTGTATTTCATATGTCACTATGTCTTTAACCTTCACTATTTCTCTGTATTCTCCTTTTTTACTTATTCCAATTACATTGCTTTACATTTTTCTGGGTCGGTATATATTTCTCCGTCCCGTTGGTTATTTATCTCGAGCGATTCTCATCATTTTCCGTTCTTACATTACACTAATGTTTTATTAAATTTTTGTTTATGTTTAGCCTCCATCCTATAGCCTCCATCCTTTAATATCGTCCATCCCAAATGTTTATTTCCCTATCTAGAAGAGCCTTCCCAACTGCAATCTTTTGGTCTTGGTTGTTTCTGGTGTAGTTTCTGCGGTGTATGGCATTATAGACTTTATAGCAGCTTTGTATATAGGAAAACAGTGAGAGAACCATGTCGAAATATGAAAGTTTTTGGCTAGTTAGATAGAGATAGATAGTTTTCAGATAGAGGCTTACCTCATCTAGTCTCTTTATGACTAGATCAGATTCTTCTGTTGTTGTCTGAAATTAGTTATGGAGGAATTGAATAAAATTAGCACAAAAAACTACGTTAAATAATTTTCAGTCATATTAACATAAAATTTCACATTCACATTTGTAGAATTTTTACGGCTGATACGATATTATTCACAAGCAAAATAGCATACGACTAAAAGCTTTTACAGCTCGAGCTAGAAGACTAGAAGTCTTTTAACATTACCCACCTCAGAATATAGTACAGAAATACTTTAAGACTACTTTAAAGTGACACAGGAGATAAAAGTTTAATTGGCAATAAAGAGGTATTTGTGACGGTAACAGTCAACGTGAAAGAAGACATAAAATTTATTTGCCACTAAATTTACCTTCTTTATTACAGATTTTTTCTTGAAACTTAAAATTATATCTTTACTACATCAAGTAATAAACTTAAACTATGATTTTAGACATGTTTTATTGTAATAACTTAACAATTTCTTATAATTTTATAATTCAAAAGTTGAACCAAAAACAAAAACTGATGAATGAGCCTCAAGTATGACAAACATGAAATCATTGGGTTTGGGGGGGGGGGATAGTACTTTTTTACGTTTTTCGTCAATATGCTAATCCGCTTAGGTTTAGCAATATTGATGAAAATTGGTGAACAATATTCTATACAAAAATATTCTACATTAAATTTGAAACGCAGAAAAGGTCCTGTGCATAATTGTTCTAAAATCAACGGTTCCGGATTTACAGAGGGTGTAAAGTGTAAAGTGGTGGTTTTCCATATTTTTTATATTGTTTAGACAAATTATAATATTATTACTGAACAAACTAATTCGGCCGGTGGTATGTTCCTGATAAGTACTTGAAAGAACGTCAACCTCACCAAGAGGCTTCTACTTACAGGCCTAGGCCATATAAATCTCTGGTACGGAGAAACCCAATCTTAACTAGACAATGTCGCATGAATATCTTTCCAGCAGTAAAATTTCGTTTCAAATTTTTGTATAGAATATTGTTCACGCTAAACCGCTTAGAGGTTTAGAAATATTGACGAAAACGTAAAAAACTCCTAATTGACTGACTTCTACCCCACCTCCCCCCAACCCGACGCTCCAAGTGGTGTAACTTTTTACTGAACAATATGTGGACCATATAGAGCAATTTGGTGTTGAAAGATAACTTTCACTTTGGATGTCTGGGTTTGGGTCTAGTTATATTATATATTATATACCATAGGGGAGTGCAATTAGAACGAAAATATGCATTGTTTCGGAAAAATGCAAACAAGCTTATATTTTTCTAAAACTTCTTTTTTTAGTTTACATACATGTTAAAGTAAAAAGTTATACTCGCAGATTAGGCCGATAATTGTTAATTAATTGTTTAAACAATAACAATTGTTTTGTATAAATAATTTTAGAAATATCGTTAAATTCATCATTTTACTTTGATCAATTATGTTTCTATTTAGTTTTTGATTATGCTGAATCCGAATATGGCATTGCAATTTGAAAATTCTTATACAGAAGCTTTTATACAGTATGTCTGCGTAGCTAGGAACCACATGGAAAACTTTTTTATTAAGTATCAATTTTACGAAGAAAAATTATTCTTCGTAAAATGCTCTGGACAGTTAAAAATCTAAAACTCAACCATCAGATATCAAATTTTATGAATTTTATACGAGTTATGTCAAAAATATGAATTTCGTTAAAGAGTTAAGTACATTTATATTCCAGAATATCAAAAAATGCTATTATGAAAAGTTGTTTTAAATTAAAAACTATGTTTAAATATAAAATTACATCATTCTAATCGAAAAAAATTTTTCAATTTTTTCTAAAATTACGGATACTTGTAATCATTTTATTACAATTATGATAACTATTTTATTATCAGGTTTACAAAAAAAGTTAATATTCATAAAATGCTCTCCCTGGTCAAAAACCTAAGATACAACCATCAGATGTCAAACTTTTTTAATTTTATACGAGGTATGTAAAAAATATGAATTTTTCTTAAGAGTTAAGTGCCTTTATTATTCACGGTATTTTAATTAGAAGGATGTAAATGAACACTAAAACAAATTTTTTAATTCCAAACAACTTTTCTTAATAACAATTTTCGATGTTGTGAAATATAACGGTACTTTACTCTTGAGTGAAATTCATATTTTTGGCATACCTCGTATAAAATTAATTAAATTTGATATTTGGTGATTGCATCTTAGATAATATACGAAGCAGAGTATTTTATAAGGAATAACTTTTTTTCGTAAAACTGATAATAAAAAAGTTATCAATAGGTTCCAAGTTACGCAGACATACTGTATAAAAGCTAAAAAAAATTTTTTGCCGAACATTTATTGTTTTTAAAGCTTAATATTAAATGTATTTTAGGTAAGTTTTACAGAAAAAAGTTTTGATCACTTTGTAAAAACATTTTTTTAGCTGGTAATTTTCGGTTTTTGTATTACATTTTTGTTATCTTACTTAGTTTTCTTAAAAATGAATAGTCTATTTCATCTCTATAGTAAAATAATTCAGTGCATTTTAAAGACTACATCCCAGGCTTTAACAAAGCACTTATAAAACTGTAATAAATCGGTTCAAACTTGAGTAATACCGTCTTAAAATGGTGTTAATTCTATAAAACAACGAAGATTTCAAAAATTACATTTTTTGAGACGTCATATCATTTTTTCGAATCAAATTTTTGAAATCTTTTTTAAATTAAACATCATTTAGTAAGATGCTTGAAAGTTAAGCTGTGCAAAATTGAGGGATTTATAAGAAAAATTGTATTAGTTACACATTTTTAAATCATTTTTAAACAAAATCCATGTAAGGCTTATTTTCCGCCCTCACCGTACTTGTGCCCATACATTTTATTTCTTTTTATTACAACCATAAGATAGACTAATTATTCTTCTTTCATGTACAATATGTAAAATTTCATTTCATCCATTGGTTAAAGAATTACATTAAAATAACTCAGCCGTGCACTTCGCCGTACCCTAGTTTACAGTGCGCCAATGTTTGTGACAAGGGTGACTTGAGCGTTATAAATAAAAAATTATAGAAGATAGAGATTTAATTTTATAAAATTCTTTTTCTAAGGTTTTTTTTTTGTAAAATTTTCTGAATTTTTCAATGGTCAAGTTAGTTCTTTTCTAAAGTTTATATTTTCGGAGTTATTTAAAAAAACATTTAATTTCGTAGTTCATTTGTTTAATAAAAAATGAAGCACCCAATTCTCGAGTAGAACTTTTTGATATGTTGTTTATTAAAAACAAATGTCTTAATGAAATTACAAAAAGTTCTATCTTGTTTGATTTTTTCCGAAGTGAAAATCTATATGCACTACCCTACATACTATAATATAGGTGGTTCTATTTTCACAGGTATTGGGGCTGATTCTCCCTCTCATCAAAAAGTAAATTTCGTATGTGTCCTGACTCTAAAGACGTAAAAATTTAATTACGGCATTTTCAATTACGAATTCCAATAGCATAGGCCTATATATTAATCTATTAAACGTGTTTCCATCTATTCTCTAAACGAATAGTTTCAAATTAAACCGGCAACCGGTTGTAATTCTTAATCGGCAATAATTTAATCAGAATTCGACCCGTTTTCATGATGATATCGTGATTTAGGGTTATGTGCTATAGGATTATAGTTATATGTATAGCGAATAATCTAATTTGATTGAAGTCACGGTCACCGAAACCTTAATTTTCCACAGTAATTAGGATCAGGATCAAAACAAATTTGCCTCTATGCCGCGGGGAATATCTTCTTTATTATGTTTGTGACCGTGTCACGGGTGCTGCCCTGCCTGAAGGTTGCTGTAAATTATTTATACACCTATATAGTGAAATATAATAAAATTATGTTTCAGGGTGGACAGGTAGTTTAAAAAGCAGAAAGTTTTCAATGTGACGTTTAAAAAATAAACTATCATTAAAATTTTACCTGTAGTGCAGAAAATGTAGGTACTAATAACTCAAGGATGTGTGCACAGTCGCATAATTAGTCTACGTTACAAAATAGCTGATAAACCTTCTTCTTCTTGCAGTACCGTCTCCTATAGGAGGTTGGCTACCATCACAGCAATCTCAACTTTGTTGGCGGCAGCTCTGAACAATTGTATTGAACTGCACCCGTACCACGCCCTTAAATTTCGCAACCAGGAAATCCTTCTACGTCCCACATTTCTTTTTTCCGAGATTTTTCCTTGGATTATGAACCTTAGCAGGGAGTACTTTTTGACTTCACATTACTTCCCCATCTTCCCCATTGTTTTTATGACTTCACATTACTTCCCCATCTTCAGCAAAATATCTTGATTTGTCACTCTATTTCAATGTTTTTGGTGTTTATCTTTTTCAGTGTCCAGGCTTCCACGCCGTACAACAGTAGGGAGAAAAGATAGCACCTTAACATTTTCGTTCTTAATTTCAAATTTATGTCCCGGCAGCATAGGAACTTTTTCATTTTGATAAATGATTGTCTCGCTATTTCTATATGCCCCTTAATTTCTCTCGTCTGGTCATTAGTATCAGTGAACCAAACCCCTTAATATTTGTAGGACGTAACTCTTTCCACTTGCTTATTATTTATGGTTAAATTCACATTGGAGTATATCTTCTTCGTTACAATCATAAATTTAGTCTTTTTGATGTTCAATTTTAGACCATACTTGTTGGTAGGAGTGTTTTTGTTTTCTAGCAAATACTGTAAAGGACATCGCACACATCTTATGGAAAATATAATGTCACTCAAATTCAATAAAATTTATACGAATAGATGCGTTTTAAATTAACGGTCAAATCTTATCATTGCGCCAACTCTATATTTTCAATAATAAGAGCAGAAATTGATATAAATAAATCTGAAATCAAATGGGTACGTACATAAGTTAGAGAGAGAAAAAATATTTTAAAATACCCAAATTGTCGGTACTCCATAAATCAGCGGATTAGTTTCACTAATCCGCTTAGACCCAGCGGGGTTTAAGCTCTTGTGAATAGCACCCAGAGCAATAGTAATTGTAACTGACACTTTTACTGACTCAAAAAATGCGATTTCGATAAACTTTAATTGCAATTTGCGCCGTAATTAATCATAATTAAGAGTTGGCGCAATGATAAGATTTGACCGTTAATTTAAAACGAATCTATTCGTATAAATTTTATTATATTTATTTTCCATAAAATTATATTTTCCATAAGATGTGTGCGATGTCCTTTGCTAGATTATCTGTTACTATTAGCGTGTCATCAGCGTATCAGATATTGTTGATTAACTCTCCGTTAATGTCCATACCAATGTTTTGATCTAGGAGCGCTTCTTGGCATATTGTTTCACTATATATATTGAATAGTAGTGAAGAAAACACACAACCCTGGCGCACACCTCGATTAATCTCAATTTCTTCGGTTAACTCATTATCAACTTTGATTTTTGCTGTTTGTTCCCAGTACAACCTGGATATGATGTTAATGATTAATGATGATGTTAGGATTTCATACATTTTTTTGTGTCTGACTTTATCGAAGGCCTTCTCAAAATCTATGAAACCTACATAGAGGTCTTGGTTTACATCAAAACATCTCTGCATTAATACACTCAGACCAATCAAAGCTTCCCGTGTTCCCAGTCCACTTCTTAATCCAAACTGTGTGGCACTTATATATTCTTCTAATTTATTAAATATTATTTTGTGGATTATTTTTAAAAATACTTTCAATACGTGGCTCATCAGTGCTATAGTCCTGTGATCTGAGCACTCTCTGGCGTTATTCGTCTTCGGGATTGTGACAAAAGTAGAGAAGAGCCAGTTCTTTGATATAGTGTTTGTTTTATAAATTGTGTTAAAGAGGTTCACCATTATTTTAAGTGTGTCATCGTCTATAAATTTCATCAATTCTACAAGAATTTCATCTGGTCCTGCAGCTTTACCCCCTTTAGTGTCCCTTATAGCATATTCTACCTCGCTTCTTAGGATTTTAGGCACTGAAATTTCTATTTCTGGTCTTTCGTCTGCAAACAGTTCTTCAATGTATTCTTTCCATCTCTTCAGTTTTTCATTTCAATCTGTAATTATTTTACCTTTTTTGTCTTTCACGATGGATGCTTGTTTCACTATTTTACCTGTTATTTTTTTGATCTTCTTATGGATGTCAAAGCTATCGTACTTTTTTTCCTATCCTTTTATTTCCCTGCAGTTTTCCAGAACCCACTTCTCTTTGGCTTCTATAATTTTTCTCTTAATTTCTCGGCTCATTTCTTTTTATTTTGTCTTGTTAGTTTTGTTTGTTCGCCTTTCCTCAATGAGGTACAAAATTTCGTTTGTCATCCATTCCTTTTTATTAATTTTGCTTGGAGCTAAAGATCCTTCACGAGCTGTCATAAGGGCCTTAAGCAGATAAAGCAACAACACTTAAAATTCACAATATCTAATAACGCCATCTTATAGCCGCGACACACACACTACAGAAACTATACTTGAGTATTCTATCTTTATGACACCAGAACTAATCTTCACTGAGAATATTAACATACTTACACAATCTAGAGAACAATTTAGGATCACTGATGGATCTAAAACTGCATATGGTACTGGATCAGAAGTTTTTGGCCAAACATGTAACTATAATAAATCTTACAGCCTAGGCGAACATACAACTGTATTTCAGGCCGAAGTTTTTGCTTTGGTGGCCTGCATTGATGAAGACTGTAAAGTTAAGAGAGTCAACATTTACACATATAGCCAAGCAAGGAACCCACTCACGAAATAAAAACTAGTGATAAACTGCAAAGATCTCCTTAACAGCCTGACAAAAGACAATAAAGTTTGTGCTCTAAGGCAGGAATTCACTGGTCAACTGAGGTTTGATCCAGAAGGTGTCCTAAAACTACCAACAAGAAAACTGTTGGCCTCGTTGAGGCCAACAGAGCTTATTATAGTTTATGGAAAACAGAGTATGGTCGAGTCTCGCCTGATCTTAGAAGAAGAAGAGAAGAAGCTAGTAATAGTTTGCATACATATCTACATATGTATAAAAATATATTTGTTGTAAAAAATAACAAAAGCAGCGATTTTATATACATGTATCAAGAGACATAATATGTTAATTAATTAAGAAAAACCTCAAGTTATTTATACCTCAAATTTGTAATATCGAATAAAGAGCCAATAAACGTCACACTATATATTACATTACATATTATTATCTCCGGGATTCTCTTCGACAACTGAACTCCAAGTGTTGCTGGCGTATGCATTCCCACGTTTTCTCTTCCCAGCTTCTCCATCTTCTGCATCAATTTCCTGCATATTTTGCGGAACTTCACCGGTTTGGACTCTTACTTCTTATTTGGGAGAAGTTTGAATCCATACTTCGCCTTGTCAAACCACGTTTCATCTTCATGGGCCAACATCATGATTCTCATAACGATCAGGCCACCATCGTTATCCATCGTGTCCATGGCTTTGTTGTCCTCGTCATTCTTGGTGAAAACACTGCCACATCTGCTGTTATTTTAAAGATGTTCCCCTTTTTCACTACAGTTCTCGTGAAGACCTCCTCCGGCCAATCCTTATTTTTAAGAATTCCATTGTCTCCTCTTACTCGAATATTGCAATCTTGACCACGATAGGGTCCACCCTCCGTTTAATGCTTTCTAGGTTGGTTCTCTAGGACCACTTGAACGTCCATTGTCAAAGTCTTCTTAACATTCAAGGATTACATGTTGGTTTGCACACCTCTGGATGCCTTGTACATAGACTTCCTTAGAACCTCTTCTTTCTTCTTGTTTTCGTCCACTTCCTCGGAATAATCGAACAACCGATTTCCAAAGAATGTCGACCTCCCTCTTTATGACTAGCCCTGTATTTGGCACCACGAATAGGAGTTTCTCAAATGCCGTTACCCCTTGCTGGAGGCACTCCAACTTTAATCTGGCATTGTAACTTGTGTCTGTTCCTCTTTCTTTGAACTGGTTGTTTCTATTCTCTTGTTTGATCTTCTTTTTCTTGATTTGTGCTTTTGCCATTCATCGTTAGGGCTGCTTTTCCCTCCGCCTTGCTGTCTCTTCCTACGGGAAAAGGCAGAAGGGAGAGCAGCACGAACGAAAGAGAAAACAAAAGAAGGGGAGAAAAAGATAGGCATGAAACTCGGAGAAGAGAAGCTGGAGGAGAGAAGGGGAAAAAAGGAAAAAATTGGAGTTAGAATAAGCGCCAGCGAAAGAAATGCGAAAAATGGACAACCAATATATTCAAGGTTTATCCACGATCAACCACCGCATGTGAAACTGGCATATGTGATGTTAATCGTTAAGCGAGTAAAACAGTGACTTTGTATAACCAGATATTTTCTCTATAACTTAATATACCTCTCTAATCCCCCTTTAATCAACACCTTAATACAGTCTACATAACTTTGAAATTTTACTAATTTACATACAGTGATGAGCGCTCTAATTTTTTTTATTTAATGGCATAGACATTTTAGTCATTCAACCAGTTGAAATAAAGAATATACAACCCTATCCCTAATACAAAATTAAACAGAAACAATATAGTAATACAATATAGTGGCAGTTGCCAAACTCGTCCGATACGTCTAAAGATGGGAAACAGTAAGTAGAATGTAAATTGATTGGTTTTTATCGCTAAATCTCCCACCTCCACTAGTTTCATTCCTTTTTATCTCACAACTTAATGTGTTTTCCATCTTTTGCCTTATTCTGCCGGTTATTAGAGCGCTCATTATTGTATATGTAGGTACAGTGCATGCCTTTAACTCACCTATGTTATAACTAAACTTAAATTGTTCCAATTGCTTCATATATATCTTATCGTCAAGTATTTCCGTAATAAATATTTCAGGATTAACGATCTGCTGGAAAATGATGTCGGCCACGCTATCGTTATCCTCGTCGGTGGCCGCCAAGTCTCCTCCTTGTTCTATGAGCATCCTTAGGCAGTTTTTGTGGCTTGACTGGGCGGCAAGATGGAGAGCCGTCCTGCCCTTATCGTCAGGTCTGTTAATAATTTCTGGAGTGCAACGTTTATCATTGAGAATTAGCTCAAGGGTCTTAGTGCCGCCTAGAAAAACACAGCGAACATAATTCTACAATTTATCAAAAAGTTGGGAATGGTAGTAAACGACATTTAAAAAAAAACTTTGTGTTTATAATAAAGAATATAATAGGGTATCATACAGAAGTAAAAACTTCATTTGTATAATGGTGTAAAAAAGTTTTATTAAAAAACATTAAAAGTCATCCAAAAGGATTTGCAAAATATTTTCAATCTGGATCAGATCATCGTCAGTGCGTTCTGCTTAGTACATGAAACTAGCAACTTTTTGAAACAGATTACATCGATTATTTCATTCATAGGAGATTCTGACCAATAGAAAGCTACAGAAATCTGAATTAAATCGATAATTTTTGATAATTGCCCGTCGTTAAGTATATTACGTCAGATGCCCTTCGTTGCTACGAAAAAATACATTCAGTGACATTAATGACAATTAATGTTTTAAAAATTATAAAAGTAATGACTTTCAATCGTCAAATATTTATAAAAACTTTGTGTTTAATTGTACTAATTTGTACTTACATAAAAAAAATTACAATAAAATTTTGGTTTTGAACAGTTTTATTCATGAAATAATCGCAACAAATTGCACTCGAACTCTAAAATTAATATAGAATTTTTGCCCTCGTGACACTTTAACCTAATTTCACTCGCCTTTGGCTCGTGAAATTAAACCTGTCAAAGTGTCACTCGGGAAAAATTCAATAATTTTGGAGCTCTTGTGCAATTACTACTGATAATTATGGTTTACATAATAGTTGTATGATATTTTTAGCGACTCCAAATCGATGTTAAAAGATTAAATGTGTTATGAGTGATCAAAGGGCAACATGGTTCCCTGCTCGATAGGAACTTGTGGTTCTTGCCAGTTCAATGGACACAGACCAACAGTTCCATTGAACTGGCAAGAACCACAAGTTCCTCTCGAGCAGGGAACCATGTTGCCTGTGAGCACTCCTAACACATTTAATCTTTTAACATCGACTTGGAGTCGCTATAAATATCATACAACTATTATGCAAACCATAATTATCGATGTAATCTATTTCAAAAAGTGTCTAGTTTCATGTGCTAAGCAGAACGCACTGACGATGATCTGATCCAGATTGAAAACGTTTTGCAAATCCTTTTGGATGACTTTCAATGTTTTTTAATAAAACTTTTTTATACCATTATACAAACGAAGTTTTTACTTCTGTATCATTTTTTAATTATGGTATACAGCCAGGTACTGGGATTTTCCCATTGATTTTAATATATAGGGTATTTTTTATAGTCATATAGACCAATATATCGGTAAAAAATCATTGTAGTTCAGGGTAATAAGGTTTTTTCCATGACACTTGAACAGCCAGGGTACTGAAGCATTTTTTCGACAGGTAATACCTATAAGAGCAAATTGTAACTATTTCCTGCGTAGGATCTGGCGGCCATTTTCATTTATAAACAATTAAGTATCAAAAAATGGTATTTTTCATTTTTTTCAAATCAATGGGAAACAGGGAAACTTATGTTTTTTTTAGTACAAATATCTTCGAGATTAGGGAAAAAGCTTTAAAATGACTTATTACAAAGTTTGACATCCTCACTTATTGTTAATATAATTGCGAAAAAAGTCAGAATTGCAAAAAAAAATATTCTCTCAATAACTGTTGTAAAAACTAGTGTACAGCTCTAAAACGTTTGTCAAATAAGGGATCTTTCGTGATTAATAGGTGATAAAAATTTCAAAGCAATTCATTCAATTGTTTAAATTTTATTCAAATTGTTTTTCCCAGAGAGCATTTTTTTTCAATAACATAAGTCAGAAAAAAATGACTTTAGAACCATTTCACAGGTGTCAAATGAAAGAGCATGAGCTATGTTTTCAAATTGGTTTAAAAAAGTGAATAAAAAATGCATTTATTAGTAATAAATAATTATGCAAAATTATCGTAAATCTTTCCTTATAAACTTTTTATTTTGTTATACAAAATACAGGGTGTTTCATTGGGAAACGGAAATACTTTAATGGTGAATAATAGAGGTCACCGAGTCGGTTCTAGATATAGTACATGTTTTGCCCTATCGACTTTTATAACCGAGCTACAGGGTGTTTTATCGATTTTGCCTATTTCTTTCCTAAGCCATAACTTTAGAACCACCCTGTATATTCTTTTGATATTTGGTGCACATATGTCTTATTCAAAACCCAAAAGACCGACATACTAACCATAAGAAAAATCCAGGTCCGGATTAACAAAAAATTATAAAGTAATTGTGACCTTAAAAAACACCCTGTATATTGAAATTTTGAAAATCTGTTTGCATGTTTGAAAAGAGCACAAAAAAGTAAGTTTATTGGTTCGCTTTAATTTTTCGGCCAGACAATTTTAGGACTTTAATTTTTAAATTATATTGAATTTTTTAAGAACTTTGACATTAAAAAGCAGATATTATTAACTTTTAGTTATAAATTATTAAGGTTAATGAATAAATACTCATTTTAAAAATAATCAGTATTTATTTACCACATTGGAACGACCCAATTACTAATGACAAGAAAAATCCAGGTCCGGATTAAGAAAAAAATACAAAGTAATTGTGACCTTAAACCAACACCCTGTATATTGAAATTTTAGAAATTTGTCTACACGTTTTAAAAGAGCATGAAAAACTGTGATTATCTAAAGGCTTATTTTAATTTTTTCGCCGTTGATTTAATTACAACAATTTGAAATTATATGGAAATTTTAAAGAACTCTGAGATTAAAAACCAGGTATTGTTAACTTTTAATAATAATGTAATGTTAATGAATCAATACTTATTTTAAAAATACTTCTTTACTACGCTGGCTTCATATATTCTCTGGATTTGTAGCTATATGCACATCATTAAAAATTAGAATTGCGAGAATTGTGATATTTTAATGATTTGGTAAAGAATTAAAAAAACTGCTATATCTAATAAAAAAAAATTTGTTACAGTTCAACAATTTAACATAAATTAAAAATATTTGAACTATAACAGTTGCTCAAAATGTCCGCCATTTTATTCGATGCATCTCCTTGCTCGTTTTAAAATATTTCGAATCGATTTTCTAAGTACATTGGGATTGTTCTTCATTTTTCTGGTAGCTTCTTGTGACCTTGACAGAATTAATCACTATGATTTCAAAATTGCCGTAATTAAATTATCTGCGCAAAAATTTGACATGGTCCTTTTAACGCAGTTTATTATGCTCTTTTAAAATACACAAACAAATTTTCAAAATTTCAATATACAGGGTGTTGTTTTAAGGTCACAATTACTTTATATTTTTCTTAATCCTGACCTGGATTTTTCTTGTCATTAGTAATTGGGTCGTTCCAATGTGGTTAATAAGTATTGATTATTTTTAAAATTATTATTTATTCATTAACTTTAATAATTTATAACTAAAAGTTAATAATATCTGCTTTGTAATGTCAAAGTTCCTAAAAAATTCAATATAATTTCAAAATTAAAGTCATAAAATTGTTTGGCCGAAAAATTGAAGTGAACCATTAAACTTACTTTTTTGTGCTCTTTTCAAATATGCAAAAAGATTTTCAAAATTTCAATATACAGGGTGTTGTTTTAAGGTCACAATTACTTTATAATTTTTTGTTAATCCGGACCTGGATTTTTCTTATGGTTAGTATGTCGATCGTTTTGGCTTTGAATGAGACATATGTGTACCAAATATCAAAAAATATACAGGGTGGTTCTAAAGTTATGGCTTAGGAAAGAAATGGGCAAAATCGATAAAACACCCTGTAACTCGGTTATAAAAGTCGATAGGGAAAGAAATGTACTATATATAGAACCGGTTCGGTGACCTCTATTCACCATTAAAGTATTTCCGTTTCCCAATGAAACACCCTGTATAAGGAATTATATATATTTATTAAAATTTTGTATCAATTATGATATAAATAATATTACTCGGTAGTTGTACACTTAAAAGAGGGTAAAAAAGTTAATTTAAAAAAAAAAAAGTTACTCAAAAAGTTTATAAAGAAAAATTGACGATACTTTGCATAATTATTTATTACTAATAAATGCATTTTTTATTCACTTTTTTAAACCATATTGAAAATGTAGCTCATGCCCTTTAGTTTGATACCTGTGGAATGGTCCTAACGTCATTTTTTCCTGACTTACGTTATTGCAAAAAAATGTTCTCTGGGAAAAACAATTTGAATAAAATTTAAACAATTAAATGAATCGCTTTGAAATTTTTATCACCCATTAAGGACCAAAGAAACCTTATTTGACAAAGGTTTCAGAGCTGTAAACTAATTTTTTCAACAGTTATTGCGAAAAAAAATTTTTTGCAATTTTGACTTTTTTCGCAATTATATTAACAATAAGTGAGTATATCAAACTTTGCAATACATCATTTCAAAGCACTTTCCATAATATCGAAGATATTTGTACTAAAAAAATCATAATTTATTTATATCACTGCTTTCCGTTGATTTGAAAAAAAAAGGAAAATGCCATTTTTTGACAGTTAATTGTTTATAAATCAAAATGGCCGCTAGATCCTACGCAGGAAATGGTTACAGTTTGTTTCTATATGTATTACCTGTCGAAAAAACGCTTCAGTACCTTGGCTGCTGAAGTGTCACGAACAGGGTATAATTTTGTCTATTGGTTTCACCAAAAAATCTTTTACAGATTTTGAAGATTCTTAAAGGTATTTTAGGGGGGTACCCAAGTAGCACCGAACGGGTTTATTTAGTCGTTTAAGGATGCTTTAAAATTATAGAATAAAACTAAAATTAAATCCAATTGGTTTTTAAGTAAACATTAAGGTTGCAATAAAACCGCTTTCATCATAAAAGGGCCCACACTAAAAGAGGTCAATAAAACCAAAAATAAAAACCTTTTTAAAACTTTGTTTTCTTAAGGAACTGGTTTTAAAGCTGCTGTGAAAGTACTTTTAAAACCATGTTAAACGACACTTTAAGTGCAGGCAGTTTTATAGCAAACTTAAAAAGGTTTCTTAAATGGAGGCTTTTAAAGACAATTTACCATATTAAATGATTCTGTAAACCCATATACTCCATATAGGCCAACAAATTTTTACATTTTTTATGATAGGTAGATACGTATTTGTAATCATAAAATAATAAAAATACTTGGTTATTTTGGACTGTCAAGGTGGAAAACCACTCGAGCACCCAACTTTATTGATAATTTTAACCAAAATAGGTCTAAATAACTCACGCGCCCTAAGATTTCTGACTTTTGGCGATTAAAAAATAATAATAATAAAACAATTTAAATCCGAATAATAATAATTTGAAAGAAAAATAATTTTATCTACAATTTTAATGTTTTAATTTTAACATTAATCGAATTTATGTCTTTAAGTCGCTTATTTATAATTTTTATGTAAGCCTTATATTGTAATCTACCATGACTTTCACCATCTCCAGAAAGCAATATGGCCGAAAACCTAATACAACTATTTAGTCTATCGACACAGAATTGTTAAGATCAAATTGTTTTATTTTATACCTTTCCAAGAGCATATACCGCGGACTGGGACGTTTCGCCGTCGCCGTTTCGCCGTCGCCATTTCGCCGTCGCCGTTTCGCCGTCGAGCCATTTCGCCGTCGGCCGTTGCGCCGTCGAGCCAGTTCGCCGTCGGCCGTTTCGTCGTCGCCATCCCGGCATTGGTTAAGTTTACAAGAACGTGATAACACACTAACTTTTTTTATACTAAATGTCAGTTTAAATAAAATGCTGATGTTGCTAGTAAAACCACGTAAAACCAAGTTATATTTTCGTATTCAACTATACATTGTTTTCGTCTGAAAAATAAAATATTTATAGTATTAAAAATATTTAAAAAGGTACATTTCATAATTATGGGCAAGTCCTCTAAGATATTCTAAAATATCTCCATCGGCATTGAAGTTTCGGACTAATCTTCTTAATATTGAGAAAAGGGATTTCAATTTCAATTGTTTTTACCGTATCAAAAATAAAAAACTTCATTATGCAAAAGTGATAGTATATAATCGTTCGGAAACCATTCAAAACTTATATATAAGTAATGATCATCCCGAAATTATAAGTACGAATGCTAACAACGAAATGGCGACGGCGAAATGGCGACGGCGAAATGGCTCGACGGCGAAACGGCGACGGCGAAATGGCTCGACGGCGAAACGGCGACGGCGAAATGGCGACGGCGAAACGGCGACGGCGAAATGTCGACCCCATATACCTTACATAAAAAAAGGTTGCCTTGGAGTTAAATGCCACTCGGTTTTAATGTGAATCTAACCTTAAAATCGAGGCATCATAGTGCTGTGTGCGTTGTTATTCTTTAGTATACTAACTGTACTTCCACATTTTACAACACTATTTCGCTTTAAAACAAATGGCCGACCATTTTGGACATGAAAGAAGAGGGGATGAGTTTAGTTTTATTGTTTCTAACAAGAAGCATAGTTTAGTCCTTACGATAACCAAATTGATTCAGTTAAGAGCGTTTGGTTTTAATATAGGCTAATAATTCCTTTTAAGAAAGCAACTCTAAAGAAAACAAAAAAAATAGTTTTAAGGCATATGATTTACTGACATAATAGTCTTGAGATCAAGTAGTTTTAATAATAGGTTTTATTAGTCATATTAGGAGAATCTCTAAAATTGCAATAAAATTAAAAGGTCACAAACTAGAATCTAATAAAACCAAATAGTCCGGAAGTTCTTCATAAAACTGATTAGTTTTAAAATTAACTGAGAATAAACCATTTTAAAACTAAAATAAGACAAATTATCTATTAAGATTAATTAGTCTTATTTGATACTCTTATTAGATACTTTAAAACTAGTGACAAATGCTTAACAGTTTTAAAGTTCTGGCAGTATATCTACAACGTAACTTTAAAACCATTATCTTTTTATTTACCACAATAAAACCTTTATAAAACTTAAATAAAACTAAAATGTCTTTTTAAAATGTTTTTATTGTGCTACTTGGGTAGTTTGTAACAATTATTTGAATACGTACAGCTGATTTTGCTTTGTTTTTTTTTTTCAACAGTCTTAAAAGTAAAAAGAATATATTTTCTATCAAACGTTTCTTATACGTTTTAGAGGAATTTCAATCAGACCTACCAAATACCTAGGTTGTAACTTATCAATTGTCAGGGATAATCAAACTGCCGAATTACAAAGAAGGATCACCTTAGCATGGGCCGCATATGGAGCTCTATCAGACATCTTCAAGAGCAACTTTCCAAATTATTTAAAAAAGAAGACTTTCGACCAATGTGTGCTTCCAGTCAGACTTACGGCTCCGAAACATTATCATTAACCCAGGCCACACCAACTAAACTTAGAGTTGCCCAAAGAAGAATGGAACGGTCACTACTTGGACTGACTCTCAGAGATAGATGTCATAGAGCGAGTAGCATGGCTGCTGAAGTGGAATTGGGCGAGACATGTAGCCAGAATGAATGACGGGAGGTGGACCCAAAAAATTACAGTGTGGAGACCAAGAGCAGACAGAAGAAGTAGAGATAGACCACCTACACGATGGACAGACGACGTCAGAAGGGTTGCTGGGAATTGGTTACAGGAAGCCCAAGATCGACAAAACTGGAAGAAATTAGGGGAGGCCTATGTTCAACTTTGGATGCAGAAGGTCATATGATGATGATGATGAAGTTATCAATTTGTTTATTCCGGAGACCGATTATTTAAAACACTGTACTTGACCCAACAGTAACTCTGGAGGTATTTTGTAAATGAACTGCAATCGATTCTTTGAGGCTTCGTTTTTCAGGTGTACATTTAATACTGCTGCATAAGCCTCTAAAATAAATCTAGAAAATGAAACCGTCGGTCTACCAGAACACCTATTATAGTTCTAGAGATAACATTTAGGTACATATTTTATGCCTCTGATGCCACCATTAGATGGATTTATAAAATGACCATTCCAGAAGTCGTTAATGAGATGTATGACGGTTATAGTAGGTTTGTCCAGCAACGTGTTAACATGTTAACACTTCATAAATAGTTAAAATTTTAGCAATATAGATCTACAAGTAATGAGGTATTTATATTTTTTTAATGATTTTGAAAGGAATTTAAAAAGCTCATGTAATATTATTTAAAATTTTGATTGCATCCTCCTCCTCTACTATCTCTCCTTCTTGGTAAGGATATCGCGTCATGTAATTTGTTTAACTATTTATGTCCAATTATCTCCCTCCTGCGCGTGTTGTTTTGCTTCGGAGAATGAGTAACCAGTCATGTCCTTTATTTGGTCCAACCATCCTGCTGGATATCTTGGTCTAGATCTTTTGCCCTCTACGGTGCATTTAGCTATCATTGGTTCCATGTCTTCTATTCAAGTTCAAGTATTAAATTATCTGTGCGATGTACTCTCCAAGGTATTGAGACTGTCCAATATTCTGCGGTTAACTAATATTTTAAATGCTATTATACATTTTGAGTCGGTTTCTTTTGTGTTCCTTGATTCTGAAGCATACGTAGCAATAGAAAATATTAATAGCCTAATAAAATAAAAAAGTCAATATGTAAATTCGTACAGGTTCAAACAAACTTTATATCAAAGTTTAGGTGGGTAAAAAAGATATTCATTTTTGCAAAAAAATTACTTTTTTAACTGCTGAGGTCATTCAATTACCAACGAAGGTCTATAGGATTTTTTCTGCAAAGTTGAAGAGTAAATATTTCTCATAAGACTTGCTAAATTAAATTTGACCCCCTATTTATTTAAATAATTATATATAAAACTTTAAAAACAAATTTGCAAAACATTATTTTTAGCGTTTTAAATAAGCATTATAAAATATCTTATTTTACAGACTAAGTTGCGCTATGCTACCAGTATCAAGCAAAAAAAAATTGGTCGAAAAAATTTAATAGTTTTTGAGATATTGAATTTGTTTTTTAAATGTTACCATATTTTCAATTTCAAAAACGCGGTTGTTGCCAAAGAAATATTCACCTCTTTAAGATCTCAATATTTTTATTTTTCTGTATATCTTCGACAAATGTATTGATAACTTCAAATTTCAGTTAAACTCCCCCCTAAAATGGCATTTGAAAATTATTAAAATTTGTTTATAATTTGTTTTCTTAATAACGTCGCGGGGATTAAGTATTTTGAAATGCCGTTTCGAGTATTGGGTTCCTGGGATTTTTTTACTAATTAACAAAATTTTTTGTCGCTTTTTCTTCTTCTTTTTCTTCTTGGAGTTATATTACTACGGGCCCTTTTAGGGTTAATTTTATTAAGAATGTCGAATCTCTGAGTTGTAGATTCTAGACCTATAAATATTAAGATTTAACTAAAATCTTTTAAATAAAATATGGCTACTTACTGAGTTACAGGGTGTTTTATTTAAAAATTTAAAAAATTTTGTTACCAAGTACTCTAAAACTATTTGACGTATCCTTATCATACTTGGCAGAAAGTGTGGCTATTATACACTCTATTAAATTGTGATTAATAAACGTTTCTAGCTAGTGCCAGAGACGTACGACAGGGGATAGTGAATGATTGACCCTTCCCAAATTCTACGCCACTGAGTGAATTACTATTGTAGCGAAATTTTTCGATTCTCCAATACTTTGTATGTAAATGACTTTATTGGTATTGATAAAGTCATCAGTTTGAGAGATATTGGAAGCTTAAAATGAATGAATGAATGAATCAAAATAACTATGCCGTTTCATTTTTAACGTCCAATATCTCGAAAACTAATGACTTAATCATTACCAGTAAAGAGTATATTGTTTACATAGAAAGTGTTGGAGAATGGAGAAATATCGCTAAAATAGTAATTCCCTCAGTGGCGTAGAATTTGGGAAGGGTCAACCATTAACTGGCCCCTGTCGTACACCTCTGGTGGTAGCTATAAACTTTTATTTATCACAATTTAGTAGACTGTATAGTACCCACACTTTCTGTAAAGTATGATAACGATACGTCAAATAGTTTGAAAGTACTTGATGAAAATAATTTTTAAATTTTTAAATAACACACCCTGTAACTCAGTAGGTTGCCACATTTTATTTAAGTAATTTTAGACCAATCTTGATATTATTAGGTCTAGAATCTACAACTTAGAGATTTGACATTCTTAATGAAACTTAACCCAAAAAGGGCCCGTAGTAATACAATGCCAAGAAAAAAAAAAGAATAGGAAAAAAAGACAAAAAATTTGTTAATTAGTGAAAAATTCCCAGGAACCGAATTATCGAAACGGCATTTTAAAATATTTAATCACCGCGACGTTATTAAAACAAAAATTATAAACAAATTTGAATTATTTTCAAATGCAATTTTAGGGGGCAGTTTGACTGAAATTTAAATTTATCAATACATTTATAGAAAATATACGTAAAAATAAAAATAATAAGATTTAACACAGGTGAATATTTCTTTGGCAACAACCGCGTTTTTGCAATTGAAAATATAGTAACATTTAATAAACAAATTCAATATCTCAAAAAATATTAAATATTTTTCGACCAATTTTTTTTGCTTAATACTGATAACATAGCACAACTTATCCTGTAAAATAAGATATCTTATAGTGCTTATTTAAAACGCTAAAAATAATTTTTTTCAAATTTATTTTTAAAGATTTATGTATAATTATTTAAATAAAGAGTGGGTCAAATTTAATTTAGTAAGACTTATGTGAAAGATTTACCCTTCAACTTTACAGAAAACAATCTTATAGACCTTCATTATTAATTGAATGACCTCAGCAGTTAAAAAAGTAATTTTTTTTGCAAAAATGACCACTCTTTAATTATTTAAACAATGATCCCCTTGTGTGATTTGGATACTTTCTTGAAAATATCTTTTGTACCCACCTAAACTTTGATATAAAATTTGTTTCAACCTGTACGAATTTACATTTTGATTTACATGTAGTGTAATTTTATTTTACTAGACTATAATGCTCGAACAAGGCGGCGCCCATACGAACATTTTATATTACAATTTAAAAAAAAAATAAGACATAATTAAATATTTCTTATCAAAAATAATATACCTTAATGTTTCTTACCCGATTCTCCCAAAAGGTGAAGCTCATTTTTATAGGAAGGTCTCAGCCAGGCACCAGCCTTGAGTAACATTTCCACAGACTTCTCTCTCTTATAAAATACTGCATTGTAAAGGGGCGTAAAACCTAAAAAAATATAATTCAAATAGAGGCATATTTATAATTTAACTTAACTATACCAAACTAATATTTAGAAATATTTTTACAAGCGAACCAGTTTTTCAAGTTTGCAAAGAGAAAATAATCCAAGGGGGATAAGTCTGGCGAATAGGGTGCATAAGGTAGCAATTCAATATACAGGGTGTAACAAAAATACAGGTCATAAATTAAATCACATATTCTGGGACCAAAAATAGTTTGAATGAACCTAACTTACCTTAGTACAAATATGCACATAAAAAAATTACAGCCCTTTGAAATTACAAAATGAAAATCGATTTTTTCGAAGATATCGAAAACTATTGGAGATCTTTTATTGAAAATGGACATGTGGCATTCTTATGGCAGGAACATCTTAAAGAAAAAATATAGTGAAATTTGTGCACCCCATAAAAATTTTATGGGGATTTTGTTCCCTTCAACCCCCCAAACTTTTGTGTACGTCTCAATTAAATTATAATTGTGGTACAATTAGTTACATTCAATATTATTAAAACTTTTTTGCCTCTTAGTAATTTTTCGGTAAGGCAGTTTTTATCGAGTTGAGGCTTATTTTTCAATATGTTTACACATAAAAAGTTTATGGGGGTTTTGTTCTTTTAAACCCCGCAAATATTTGTGTACGTTCCAATTAAAATATTACTGCGGTACCATTAGTTAAACACAGTGTTTTTAAAACTTTTTTGCCTCTTTATATTTTTTCGAAAAGACACCTTTTATCGAGATGTGGCTTCTTTTTTAATATGTTTCAAAATATCCCTAAAAATGTAAATCATAAATAAATGTTCATATTATTACCAAGTCTCCATAATCGTACTTAACCATATACAAATATGTGGTAGATTTGACAAATATTCGAAATATCTCGATAAAAACTGACTTTTCGAAAAAGTACCGAGAGGCAAAAAAGTTTTAAAAACATTCTGCTTAACTAATGGTACTACAATAATAATTTAATTGGAACGTACATAAAAGTTTGGGAGGTTTAAAGGAACAAAGCCCCCATAAAATTTTTGTTGGGTGTCCAAATTTCAATATAATTTCTTCTTAAGATGCTACCGCCATAAGAATACCACATGTCCATTTTCAATAAAAGATCTCCAATAGTTTTCGATATATTCGAAAAAATCGATTTTCATTTTGTAATTTCAAAGGGCTGTAACTTTATTTATGTGCACATTTGTACTAAGGTAAGTTAGGTTCAATCGAATTATTTTTGGTCCCAGAATATGTGATTAAATTTATGACCTGTATTTTTGTTACACCCTGTATAATTCATGAATTTTAGCCCGTATAATACCGAGTTGGTGAGCTGGATTCTTAATGAAACAATGCTTTCTTCTTTTATATAAGTTCTCAAACGTTGCATAAGTTTGCATGATACTTGCTTTTGATTTTCAATTTTCAAGATAAAAATTATCCCATGCGCAGCCCAAAAAATTGACACCTGAAAAAGTGATCGCCTTTTGGAGCCAGCTCCATCTCACGTCATAGTTTTTTCTCGACTGTAAGCAGCCGCGTCACCCATCTCGCACACAGCGTTCTCGCCCCAAATTTTCGGTTAATATACGATATACACTTATTAACTGTGTTAATAAATTTTTTACGGCCAATTTATGAAAAACACTATTGATGGAGCATATGTCCATATGGGTCACAGAGCAAAAACAATTTTTTTTTCAACCCCGCCATTTTTTTCAATATATTTTTTTGCTACAGGGGTTACATTAAGAAATCGCTTTTGGTGTCCATGCATGGGTAAAAAGAACGTGCACAAAATGATATATAAAGCATTGTAATAAAGGATATGGTATGTGAAGGATTCCAAGGAAATCACTTCCTTTATTAATTCTCCTTTTTTGGAGTGGTTCAGGAAAAAAATGGGGGTGTATTATAGAAATTTGTAAATAACACGAGTACATGGATAATTGCTGAAAGATTTTTTACTCTAGCATAGGCGCTTCAGGTGGTATAAAAAGGGGTTTTTTAAAATGTATCACCCTGTAATTAAAAAAATTGCAATTGCCCTTAAATGAAACCTATACCAAAAAATCAGCCACTTTCTTGTGATTAATTGCCGCAGGGTTTCTTCTTAATTTTCATTACAGTTAGGGAAAAATATTTTATCTAACAAAAAAACACTGACAACGTTTGTTTTCTATACTTCCACAAAATTTATTACAACTAAGTGTCTACAGCTGTTTCGGCAGAGTGCCTTTCTCAAGTGATATAGTTTACAATGTGTTTGCCTTTTTAAGTCTTTAACTGAAGAGGTTGAGGAGTGGGGAGCTGTTTGTCTCGAGTTGGTCATTCAGAATTACATCTGTATTTTTCAATTTATTAATTTCCATAGATTCTAAAATAGATAGCTTAAAGCCTTTATTTTGGATATGCAGAATTTAAAACTCTTCATTGAAAGAGTGATTATGATCTAGAAGGTGAAGTGCGTATGTAGAAGTGTCTGTTTTTCTATTGTTGCAAGCCCATTTGTGTTCTGCTATACGTTTGTTAAAGGTTCTGCCAGTTTGACCGATGTAAGTTTTCGGACAGTCACGACAAGTTAGTTTGTACACACCACTCTGTAGTTGCTTTCTCTTTCGGCTTTTATTGTTCTTAATATATTTACTTAAGTTGTTGTTAGTTCTGAAGGCTGATGTTATTCCTTTCTTTTTTATGTATCTGGCTATTTTTGTTGTTATCTTGCCAGTATATGTGAGAGAGCAGAAGGTACTGGGTTCTTTTTGTGGTGGTAGATACACTAATTTCAGGGCTTTCTTATGGAGTTTTTGGTTTAAAATTTTGTTAACTGTTTGTTCGTTATAGCCATTGTTTACTGCTATTTGTTTAATGATGTTTAGTTCTATCTCGAAGTTATTTTTTGCCATGGGAATTTCTGTCAGTCTATGTATCATGCTATGGTAGGCTGCTAATTTGTGTTGTGTAGGATGGGATGATGAATTGTGTATGGTTGTGTCAGTATGGGTAGGTTTATGATATACGGAGGACTCATGTTTGTTGTGTAGCCTGGTAATCGTTACATCTAGAAAGTTTATGAAATTATTCTGTTCTGTTTCTATTGTAAACTCAATATTACTATGAATTGAATTAATGTATGATAGAAATTGGTCAAGTTGTCTGTTAGTTCCTGTAAAGCATACTAGTATATCATCCACGTATCTCCACCAATATAAGAACTGCTTAAATACGGGATGTTTAGACATTTTTCTTTCAAGTTGGTTCATAAATATATCTGATAGCAATGGGCTTAGAGGATTACCTATAATAAGTCCTGCACTGTTGTTTGCGTATATTTGATTATTGAATTAAAAATAGTCTTGATTTATGCAAATTTCAAGAAGGTGTAAAATTTCAGATGCAATGATTGGATTTGTACTATTATGGTCTAAAGGATTTTTAACTAAAACAAATAGCCAGATACAAAAATAGAAAGGAATAACACCAGCCTTCAGAACTAACAACAACTTAAGTAAATATATTAAGAACAATAAAAGCCGAAAGAGAAAGCAACTACAGAGTGGTGTGTACAAACTAACTTGTCGTGACTCTCCGAAAACTTACATCGGTCAAACTGGCAGAACCTTTGACAAACAGATAGCAGAACACAAAAGGGCTTTCAACAATAGAAAAACAGACACTTCTACATACGCACTTCACCTTCTAGATCATAATCATTCTTTCAATGGAGAGTTTCAAATTCTGCATATCCAAAATAAAGGCCTTAAGCTATCTTTTTTAGAATCTATGGAAATTAATAAATTGAAAAATACAGATGTAACTCGGAATGACCAACTCGAGACAAACAGCTCCCCACTCCTCAACCTCTTCAGTTAAAGACTTAAAAAGGCAAACACATTGTAAACTATATCACTTGAGAAAGGCACTCTGTCGAAACAGCTGTAGTCACTTAGTTGTAATACATTTTGTGGAAGTATAGAAAACAAACGTTTTCAGTGTTTTATTGTTAGATAAAATAAACTTCCATCAAGTAACGGTCAAATCCATCAATTACGAAAAATATTTTTTTTTAAATATCTTTTTTAAAAATTTGTCAACTTTGGTGATAGACATATGCTCGTTGTAAAATAAATAGTAGGAAATATCTCTTCATTTTACTATAAAGTAAATATTTCGTAAAACTTACAGGAAGGGCTACGTTTCGCAAAAACCACAAATTGCCCCCTTTAAATGGATGAAAAGGGGGGTTCCGGGCCGAAATTTTTTAAGAAAAAGTAAGTTTCATAATAAGCACCCCTTGATATACCAGAAAAAAAATAAAACCGGATTTGTGTCCATTTGGCGAGGTTCAACCTCTGTTTCCTACACTAACAGTAAATTAAAAAAATAGCCAAATTTTCCACATTTCGACAAAATAAACCACGTCTGTTGAAATTACAACATCACGGAAAATTCCCCAATTGCTTGAAACTGGAAAACGTTAGGAAGCGCAAACCCCGAACAAAATCTACCGAAGCACTTCCGTCTGTAGTTGGAACGGAGGAAATTAAAAAACAACAGTGTGCCTAATACAGTTACTGTTTCACTTCTAAATTAAATTATAAAAATATTAAGCGGCACAAAAACGAGAAAGTAATTTAAGTTTGAGCTCGTGGTTGGTAAAAAGAAACCGGGCTCTAAATGTCCTTTTACAAGCAATGGTATGATTGTTTAGCAGTGACGGAACACATGTTCTTTCTGTGTGTTTATATTGAAAGGGTACAAAGGGAGAAGAGAAGTATCAGCTTTTTTGGTTCTTGTAGATTTACACAATTTAAATTGTGTAACTTTACAAAATCGTAGTTTAAAAAATGTCCCTGAAATACCTTACTCTCTATAGTTTGTCCAGGAAGCCACTGCGCATCCGCTAGGAAAAATATTCCGATTCGAATTGTTTGCACAATCTTACTCAAAAAGGATCCCTTTTAACAAATTTGCATGTTGCCAGGACCAAAAGTGGGTCAAACATTTTTTAAACGTTTATTTTTTGTTTTTTTCCTAAAATTATTTTTTTTTTGAATGAAACAAAGTTTTTTAGATGAAAATAAAGACAGATGTACTCTCAATCATTTAATTGTGTACTTCCGACGACCGGTTTCGCTCTCTATAGGTTACAGAGCATCGTCAGGTCAACGGTTACAAGTCACTAAATGATTCGGATACAAGGAGCTCTAACCTCATTATTCCATAACATGATGTTTCTGCTTAAGTTATGCTAACGGGATATGGTGGAAAAGACGGAGAATGTTACAAAGGTAAACAAAGGTAAACAAGTTTATAGTATTTGGGATTTCTTGAGGGTGAAGAGATAGTTGTTGAGAGACAACCAACAAATCTGTGTCTATTCTTGTGTTTGTGAAGTAAAGTAGTGGATGTCATATATAAAATTTTTTAAATTGTTTACTGTTTACAAAAATTTTTTGGAGGTTTTATTGGTTTTAAAGATTTATATTTTTACTTATTAAAGAATTTGTTTTCCCCCCATTGTGTTCCCCCATTCAACAAAGTTTTTTAGGTTTTTTGGATTATTCCAAACAGAAAAGGTCTGTATTGACTGTTCTTTAAAGTTGATAGTTCTTGACATATAAGCGACTAAAAATTGAAAATTTGCGAAATCGGCCATTTTTAACCCTCAAAAACTATGTGAAAAACTAAAAATTTGAATGTTGCCAAAGTAGGTAGATATTCTTTCAACATAGATTGATGGAATCCCGAAGAGTTTTTTGCAATACAATATTTAAAACTCCTATGTTTTTTAATTGCTAATCAAGCGTGCGCGACACTATTTTCCACCGTTGCATGTCTATACAGTATGGTGCAAATGAAAGAAATAAATTCGTTACTTCGTAAACTGGCGACTTTAAGGAAAAATCCCGAAACAGGTCAATTTTTTATTTTTAAGTTACGATATTGGGGCATATAATATGGTATACTAGTGACGTCATCCATCTGGGCGTGATCCTTTGTTAAATAAAAAATTACCTAAGGGGATCGGAAGAACTTTCGTCTTCAATGCTATTTAAATGGGATTAATTTTTTTCGAATCCTGAGAAAACTAATAAGTATTTTAGAAAAATTTAAACACAGAATGAAAAATTACGATATTACCGAGGGCCGAAAGTCCCTGAAAACTTCTATAATATTTATTTTAATAAGTTACAGGGGTGAAAAACTAAGAGAAAATTTAGTGTGATTTTTAATTTCAAATATCTCATTCAAAAGAATTTTCTTATTCATTCTAAGAGACTTTCGGCCCTCAGTAATAAAGTAATCTTTCGTTCTGCGTTTAAATTTTTCAAAAATACTGTTTTTCGACAGATCCCACCTGGACTATATCGCATTTTAGTATCGTTTATTTTTCAGCTTTCTCAATTTGTCACTAAATAATTTGGACCTTTTGTGAATATTCGTGCTATTCTCTCAACTCCGATATTCAACTTGGAAATATTCTTGCGTCTACATTGGATCCATCCTTAAATTCGTGTACGTTTCTGTATATTCAAAGATAATAACAGGCTTCCATTATCTACGCCTTGATTACTGGGAACGTCCAGAAAAACTGATTGGCCCTAGGTCTGCGTGACCCTTCTATCGGAAAGCGATTTCGCCAGATTTGATTTGGAATACATATTGCATTGGCGTTCTCATTGAATTAAAAAAGGTTATTAGGAAAACATGTTGCCTATAGTTTTATTATTGTTGTTTTTTATATAATAAGGGCTATAACTGCTCGAGATTATAAGATCCAAAAGTTTAAATGGTACTGGTTGTGCCTTTTTGGTTCCAGATAAATTTATCGAAAAAATGTTTAAACCGCGCTCAAATTTCTTCATTTTTAGTTCCGAGGCTGTGGCGGTATATGAGGCTTTAATTTATTTCAAGTTAGCATCCTATAATTCTGCAGTAATTTCATCTGATTCATTATCTGTGCTTACTGCTATTCAAACACCTTAACTACATTGTAGTACTTCTAATCCATACATTTTCTTAATAAAAAAAATCTTATTTGAAATTAATAAACACACCCAAAAAATACGACTTAGGTGGATCAAAGCACATTCAGGACTTACACATAATGAACATGTAGACCAATTAGCTAAAAATTCCCTCATCCATGGAACAGTAACCAAATATCAGCCCTGCATTCTAGATGCTCTTGCTTGTTTAAGAACTGAACAGATGAAGAACTGGAAAACACGCTGGGAAAGGTACTGTAGTATATCAACAACACAATACAGTTTGATACAACTGAATATTCCGGAAAAACACTTGGTATAATAATTTCACCCTCCCTCGCAAATACATATCCCCATCAGTAGAATTAGATTTGGACATGCATGTTATCCTGCACATGTATTTAAAATAAACATATTAGATTCGAATATTTGTCAAGAATGTGAGGTTAAAAGTGACTTGAACCACATATTTGTTGAATGAAAGAAGCATAAACACCTAACCAACCACCTAATTAAAATAATTATAGACCACAACATCCCACTCCCTGTAAATATTCTCTTTATTCTGTCACTGAATAAAAAGAAAATTTTTGACTCTTTGATATCTTCCTTGTCGTATAGTAAAATATTATTGTAATTAGTTATAGGCATTTGCAAAATATGTTAAAAAAAAATTGAAAAAAAATAATAAAAAAAAGAAACAAAAAAATTAAAAAAATTATTAAATTAAAAAAAAACTACTCTCTTAAATAATCTAGTAACTAAAAAAAATACAAAAAATATATTAAAAAAAAATTAAAGAAAAAAAATCACTAAGAGGATTTAAACCTCCGAGGGGTTGAACCGGGTTGACATCTTATCGTAGTGACAAAAAAAAAACAAAACAAAAAAACCAAAACAAAAAAACAAAGCAAAAACAAAACAAAAAAATACAAAAAGAATGCATTTATTTTAAATATTAACATTAATAATTTTATTTGTAAAATGTATAGTTCTTGATAAACATTAAGTATAATATATTTATAATATTTATTAACATAGTATGTATATTAGCTGTAATGAGTAGGTAAAATAAGAAGTAAAAAATTGTAATATATTTATAATAACCATGTTTCACTAATTGGCAATATCTTTAATACATTTACTTTTGATTGAGACTGGCTGAATGACTATAGTCCAAGCCGAAAAAAAAAATAAAAAAAATAATTGTTCAAGATGAGTTACGTTAACCAACGTTATTTGTACCTTTCTCCTTAGTGTTTAATTTTAATATTAGGATGTAGTTGCTAGTAATTGGGTGTAATTTAGTACATATGGTGGTAATGCATCCTGGATAAATTCTTTGACTGGTTGTAATAATGACTCAGTGTTAGTAATTTCTGAAGTGGATTTGTCTAATTTTATAATTTTTCTTTCTTCTTTTTAATTTGCACTGGTTTTGGTTTCGTGAATTCTGTTGGTATAGTTTCTGTAGGAGTGGAGCAAGTAGGGGATGACACTTCCGAGTGAGATCGCTTATTTTTATTATCGGTATCGGTGCTGACTTGAGCATCCATTTCTTCTCGAGATTCGTCATTTACATGTGTAATTTGATTTTGTTCGGGGCTAGTAGATGGTATTTGTGGAAGAAAATTTTCCTCCGTTTGGGGCTTTTGAGTATTTTGTGGATAAGAGGGATTTGAGGTACAATACGAGGAAACGTGACCAGTTTGGTGGCATTTGTAACCAGCAAGTTTATGGGAAAGAAAAATTCGGTACGAAATATTTTCAAAATCAATTAGGACGGAGTCGGGTACAGTAAAATTGTCTGTAGGTGCAAAGTAAACTTGTCTTCGAAAACTAAGTACATGGCTGTATTGCTGGTCTTGTATTCCAGCTCTAAAGAACGGAATCGGAGACAATAATTTAAAACCAAGATTGATTAAAGACTGCTCGATAATGTTATGGGATATAGATGGACATACTTGGGATAGAACTAATCTATTAGCGGGTATAATTAGTTTACGTGCTTAGATTGTATGTTCTCTAATTTTAATTTCACCATGTTGACTTAGAAAATCATCTACAACCTGCATGCTTGAAAGGTAGATGCATATTCTTCCGTTTGACATTTTGGATGAGAACAGTACATTTTTTGGATGGACTATAAGTTCCTACTGCAATGGTGTACTCTTCTGTTCTTATTCCGTCTACTGCCGGTAAAATTAGGGCCTGGTTTTTTGTTGGGAATTTTGTTAATGGTTGTTGCTTAGTGATGGTAGAATAAGTAATGTTTTGCTGATCGAGATTAATTGATGGACCCCTGTAGTCAGAAGTACCACCTGCCATTTTGTCAAATTTAATCTTCTATCTTTTTTTTTAAATTTAAATTGAACTGTCATTTCAATAATTTTACTTTGGGTAGGTCCGACTCTGTCTATTTAAAAGTAAATAGTCGATCTAGCTATTAGCAAGATAATGCCAATAGTTAAAACTAGTTTTTCAATAATTAATAAATACGAAATATAAATAATGTTCTTCGTATGTATATAAAAACAATGCTTGTAATCAAACTACTGCAAATTTGGAAACTGTACTTACAGCTATTAACAGATCACTGTACACTGCTTCTACATATTTCGGTTTATTATTTAAATTTACAATGTTTCTTCTCAAAACTATAAAAGTTGTGGAGCTCAAAGTATTTCGCAATCGACATTTAGAATTTTGAATAGGGTTGTTTGTTTTAAATATTAATATCTTACATTAATATGAAATATATATGTAGGGATCGGTAAGACGAGACCTGTTTCAGTTCTGTTCAAAAATGTGACCTTTGCAGTTAAGGGTTAAATTTTATAAATTCCCTCCACCACTGACACGGTTTTGAGTCGCATATCTATACGTCCTGGCGCGTACATACAGCGACATTGGGACCCGTTTTATGGACTCCACATGTGCTGGTGATATTTAATTTTTAATATAACAACTGGTCGGACCCGGCATTATTGTGTTTAGATTTATTCAACTGCCAATGTCGAAGAGTTCGATATTGCGTGCTGAATTATGTAATATCGGGATTTATTTGTACAACGGTTAAGGGTAGGTCAGATTTCTGAAAACAAATCAGATTTCAGAGACAAATGGGTTGTTTTCTGTAAAAACACACCGAGGGTTATTTAAAACAACCTGCGTTGTTTTCGGAAGAATGGAAAGGTTTAGGAGCTAAGCTAAAGGGCTATTAATAGTCACTTAACTTAGTATTTACATAACATGATTTTATGGAAATAAATAAATCCATTATACCGCATTCAAATATTATTAGTAAATTTAATATATTTCCTCCTCCTAAGTGCCTTCTCTACTGAGGTTGGCGATCAATACGGCAAAGTTCTCTCTGTTCTGGGCTTGATGGATTAAGTCATTCCCTGTTGTGTGGGTCCAATCTCTGATGTTTCGCAGCCAGGATTTTTTCTTTCTTCCTATACCCCTTTTACCTTCGATTTTGCCTTATAATATTACCTGGAGCTGCTCAAATTCTCTATGGCGCATTATGTGTCCTAGATATGACGTCTTTCTAATTTTAATTGTGTTGACCAGATGAGAACGTGTGTTCATTATTTCCAGTACTTCTTCATTTGTAGTTTTGCTGGTCTAGCTTATTCTTAGCATTCGGCGGTACATCCACATTTCGAATTAATTCAGTTTGTTGACGTCACACTGTTTTAATGTCCATGTCTCACAGCCATACAGTAATAGAGACCACACATAACACTTTAGTGTTCTCAATCTTATTGTGACTGATAGCTTGAGGTTACAGGCTTACAAATTTGAAATAAAAAAGGCCCTATGCATAATCTTTCTAAAATGAATGGTTCCAAAGTTACGGAGGTAGTATAGTATAACTGGTCCAAAAAAAGGCCTAACCCAAACATCCAAAGTAAAAATTTTCTTTCAACAGTAAATTGTTCTATATGGTCCACATATTGTTCAGTAAAAAGTTACACCACTTTGAGCGTCCGGTTTGGGGGGAGATGGGGGAGAAGTCGGTAAATTAGTAGTTTTTTTTTTACGTTTTTCGTCAATATTTCTAAAACTATGCTTTAGCGTAAACAATGTTACATACAAAAATGTTTTACATGAAATTTAAAACAAAAAATGTTCTATACATAATTGTTATAAAATCAAAGGTTCCAGAGTTACGGAGGGTGAAAATTCGAGGTTTTCGATACTTTTTATATTTTTTTGGGCAATATTTATGATATAACTATACCAAAAACCCAGACATCCAAAGTGAAAGTTATCCTCCAACACCAAATTGTTCTATATGGTCCAATAATGTTCAGAAAAAAGTCACACCATTTTGAGCGTCGGGACTGGGGGGGAGAGGGGGGAGAAATCGGTAAATATAAAAAGTATCGAAAACCTCCACTTTTCACCCTCCGTAACTCTGGAACCGTTAATTTTATAACAATTATGTATAGAATCTTTTTTGTCTTAAACTTTATGTAGAACATTTTTCTATAGAACATTCCTTACGCTAAAGCATAGTTTTAGAAATATTGACGAAAAACGTACAAAAATTACTAATTTACCGACTTCTCCCCCATCTCCCCCCCCCCCCCCCAAACCGGACGCTCAAAATGGTGTCACTTTTTACTAAACAGTATGTGGACCATATAGAACAATTTGGTGTTGAAGGAAAACTTTTACTTTGGATGTCTGGGTTAGGCCTTTTTTTGGACCAATTATACTATACTACCTCCGTAACTTTGGAACCGTTCATTTTAGAAGGGTTAAGAATAGGGCATTTTTTATTTAAAATTTAATGTAGAACAATTTTGTGTAAAGAGTTGTTCGTGCTAAACCGCTTAGTTTTAGAAATATTGACGAAAAACCTAAAAAACTACGAATTTGCAGATTTCTCCCCCTCTCCCCCCAAACCCGACGCTCAAAATGGTGTGACTTTTTTCTGAACATTATGTGGACCATATAGAACAATTTGGTGTTGGAGGGTAACTTTCACTTTGGATGTCTGGGTTTGGGTCTAACTATACCATACTAGTGATAGAGAAGTGGCTGGTAGCTGCTGCATGGGTTGAATAGCTCAGTAACTATCAGTGCCAATCTCAAACGCAAATAAAGGAGGAGGGTTGCATCAGGAAGGATATACAGCAATAAAAATCTTGCTAAATCCATGGAAGGAAGAAATATGGAAAATAGTTCATAATATGAGGAAGAAAGGCTGAACTTAAGTACATGTGAAAAGCATGGAGGGAGACAGTGTGATGGTATCCTTGTATAAAGATAAAGGGAGACATTCTGGACTGTAAAAACTATACATAGAAGGATAAAGCTAATGTAGCACATAATCAATTTTTTGGGACAGAATTCTAGGGCGCATGTTGAGCAGAGACCTATATATGAGAAGTTTGAGTTTATACCAGGAACAAGGACAACATATGCCTTGTTTGCTGAAAGACTGTTGAGAGAGAAGTAGAGCGAGAAGAAAATGAAGCTACCTTTGGTATTTATAGATCTTCCGAAGAGGTACGACACAGTTCCTAGGTAATTCGTAATCCATATGTATGAAACAGCGGACACCAATATTTGGACTTACATAGGATTAACAGAAGGTTTTCCAGCGACTGTTGACTTGCATCACGGCTCTATACTGAGTATCTACCTATTTAATCTTGTTACTATGTATAGACAAGGAAAGTAAGAGAGAGATGGGGTTCCTTGTTTGATGCTCTTTGCTCATGATGTAGTGTTTGTAGAGAAAATGGGACACTAGATCGAGAAATTGCTCAGAAGATGCAGGTCGGTTGGTTTAAATGGAAGCGAATTGAAAGGGCTGAAAGGAAAAATATACAATAGTATGGTAAGACCTGTGGTGTATGGCAGTGAGGTGAAAGTGGAGACCTATAAAGAAGATTCAGGAAAATTAGATTGGGGAAGTTGCAATAAAAATATCACGGTGGATTCTGGGTCAGACTAATACAAACAGGATATTAGCAACAACTTGACTAGAGAAAGAAACTAGAGTTTCAAAAAATATTCAAGAACAAATACTTCAATTACTTGTTCACATTAGACGTAGAAATAAAAACTATGTGGAATGAAGGATAGTGATGTTATAAGTTGATGAAAGTAACGGTAGAGGAAAACCAAGGAGAACATGGAAAAACTGCATGACAGAGGACTGGAGAGAGAAATATTTAGGTGAAGAAAACACGTTGGACAGAAATGAGTGGCGAAGAAGTGTTAGTAACAACAACGATGGAGGAAATATTTAACGACACCGAAGGCCAGGTACTAGTCTCTCGAAATCCGTATGATTATCTGTTGTGGTATTCGTATTAATTTCTTTTGTGCTTAGATGAAAGTGGAGATTTGAGAATGAGCTTGGTGTTCCCTGTAATGTTATGTGACTAACTTTTTATTCATTGGTCTGTAGGAATATTATAGTTATAATTAATATAATATATATTTAGGTTTATACTACGTACTTAGGTCAGTTTAGTTTATTTATTGTCAATTTCATTAAATAAAATATATTTAACGAACATATCATGGCGTAGTTCTAAAACTTACAAAATAGAAGATGCCAAAAAGAAAGACCAAAACCACTATTTTTTCTTTTAATGAAAAAAAGAGTTTCAGTAATCGTATTACAAATCTCGATTATTTTGTAAGTTCCACACAAAATAGCACCAAATATTTTCAAGATATGATGCAAGTATTGCTGTCAAAAACTACTGTTGTCTCGACTGATATAACCCCGCAGCAACCTCTTTAATAGCAGAAGAGGCTGAGAGTTCAAAAAGGTTGACTAACAGTATAAACTACAACTTACATTTATCAAATGCCGTGGCTGGTCCTGAAAAATTGGTGGAAAGTTTGAATTACTTACAGTTCAAGGACTGGAGACGAAAATATGACAACTATATATCCTTTCAAAACGTAGAAGACGCTCCCAATAAAAAATTATTAGCCCTTTTCTGATCATATTTTAATGAAGATATATCAGATATGGTCCAGTTAGTAATATAATTTTATAAATAAAGTGGCTCAAATTACATAAATCTATTCTCACCGAAGATTGGCTTTGGGAACTGTGAATGGGTTATACCCAAATGGATCATGGACATTCTGTCGATTAACAGCTCTTTAACTCCACTACAAATGTATACTGTTATGTTAACAGAACGACTTTCATAGATTATTTGACACTGCAAATTTCCAATTACGTTAAGTTTCGATTTGTCTGCGGATTCCAGGGCCAAAGTAGAGCGTTGTAAATCAGATCTGGTATATTTAAGCAAACGCATAAGCTCTTCACCTGCCGCACAGACTTCTGTGCCTGTATCAGGGGTGACTTTATAAGAAAATGTTATGTTTTTGTTTGAAATTGAATTTATTTTTACTTCAATTTGTCGGTTTCTATCTTTACTAGCAGCATAATCGATAGAAGTAATTGTTAAACACCCTATATTGACAGGTTCTTCTATGGGTTCAGTTGGAATATCTACGGAACGAATCTCTTTTGATAAACAGCATTTGGTATATTGCCCCTTTCTGTTACATTTTTCACAAATTGCATTGTTAGCCGGGCACTTGTAATTATTGTGCCTTGAAAAACCACACTTTAAGCATTTCTGTCTATTTAAATTGCTACTAGGCTGATTAACTTTGATTTTTGCAATGCTTTAGTTGCATATATTTTATCAGTTAAGGCTGCTTCCTCAGCTTCGCATAATTTGATAATGTCTTTAATCTGAGCTGAATCTGGGAGAGTTCTGCATTTTTTTCTTATGTTAGCATCAAAAAGTGACTCTATGCCATGATCGGCTAGAAACTTATCGTAACAACTTGAGCATGGATGTGTAAGTTGGAACAATTTGACTTTTTCTTATAAAAAAAGGAAATAGATTCTTCTTGCTCTTGCTTTCTGTTCATGAAGTGACTTCGTCTCAAGTGACCATTCTCCTTCTTTTTAAAATATTCTTCCAATTAATTTAATTCCCTGTAATGTTATGTGACTAACTTCTTAATCATTGGTCCAAGTCAAAAAATAAATAAATAAAAAAAAACTAATAATAAATTGATACTCGTACTTCAGTTTTATTCAAATTATAAATAACTACGTTCTTCACTTATGCTAATCGTTAAGTGTAGCTGTAAATGTGATAAAGAAACTAATTAGGTCTCTAGAGAGAATAATCCAATCTGAACACCTACACCAGAAACCGATTATTAAAAGTCGGTTATTCATTGCTTTGTTTCTTTATCAGTATAACCATTGTTGTCTTTATCTCATTTGACGCTTGAGAATGATCCAATAATACGTTCAATATTACTTTTTTGTTTCTGCGTATGGGTAAAATTTCAATTTTGAATAATTTTCTTTAAATCCTATAGTCTAAGATCCGAAAAGGAGGTCAAAATGTACCCAACTGCTTGCCGGATGAAACAATTTTTTTTTTTTAATTTCATACATAGACAAATATTTCTAGCATGGGTTGCCTATCAGAATCGTGTCGTAGCTATCGTTATGGGGGCGCCGAATGGGTTGAAATTAATATTCCAAACACATTTTTTTTAAGTATGGTAGAATTATTTTATTTTTAAATTAAATAGGCATATTCAATACAATACATAGATTCCTCAAGAAAAAAATTCAAGGGAAAATACTAAAAAATAAGCCAACGGTGGCAAATTTTTAAAAGACACCACAAAATATAACCAAGTTTGCGGTGGACATCAGAACTCATCATCGAATCATGGTAAACAAAAAATTAAAAAATATTTTATTAGCTTATGAGTTTTTCGAGGTAACGCTGTCAAGTTTTTTTAGTGCTATCTAATTTTGACTTTTTGATACCACTCTGAAGTCAAAACAACGATTTTTTTTTTGTAAAAAGGGTGAAAATTAACATATTTATTATTGTTAAACAAAAAATAAGCATACAAGAAAAAATATCTCAACAGATTTACCTCAAGGAATGTCTAAAGAAAATATGTACAAAATTCCAGGTGGGTTGGTCAAATAGTTTTTGAGTTACAATGTCTACAGCCTTTGAAAAAAGGAGTTTTGAGGAAAACGCGTTTTAACTATTGTCAACTTTTATTTTCAATTTCTTTTTTGTCTTTCAAATCGTAAAATGATGCACCCCGAAATATCTTTTTGAATCGCGGAGTAAGTTACAAAATTAAATAGAAACAGCTGTTGACCGTTGTTCATTACGTTCAAGAGTGCTGGCGCGAACCTGCTGCAAATCGAGTCGAAGCTAGGGATATTTAACACTATCTCCCTACCTCCCTACCTTCGACTCGTTTTATAACAAGTTCGTGCCAACGCGCTTGAGCGTATTGAGAAACGGATGACAGCTGTTCTTATTTTCTTTTGTAAATTACTCCGCGATTTAAAAACATATTTCGGTGTGCATCACTTTACGATTTGACAGACAAAAAAAGAAATTGAGAATAAAAGTTGACAATAGTTTAAACGCGTTTTTCTCAAAACTGCTTTTTTCAGGCTGTAGACATTGTAACTTAAAAACTACTTGACCAACTCACCTGGAATTTTGTATATATTTTCTTTAGACGTTCCTTGACGTAACGCTGTCAAGATATTTTTGTTTTTTGCTTATTTTTTGTTTAACAATAATAAATATATGTTGACTTTCGCCCTTTTTGCAAAAAAAATCTTTGTTTGGATTTATGAGTGATATCAAAAAGTCAAAATTAGATAAAACTGAAAAAAGAAACTCATTAGCTAATAAAATCTTTTTGAAATTTTTTTTACCATTGACTTATTTTTCAGTATTTTTCCTTGAATTTTTTCTTAAGTAATCTATGAATTGTACTCAATATGCCAATTGAATTTAAAAATAAAATAATTCTACTATACTTTCAAAAAAAAAAGTGTTTAGAATATTAATTTCAACCCCTTCGGCACCCCCTTAACGATAGCTATGGTACGATTTTGATAGGCAACCCATGCTAGAAATATTTGTCTATGTATGAAATTTCGTGACCAGACACCTCGTAACGCGACAATTCGTAACCGGACAGTTGGTAACGGACAATTCGTAACAGCGACAGTTCGTAACGGCGACACTTGGTAACGGCGACAGTTCGTAACTATACAAATTCGTAAAGGACAATTCGTAACGTCAAAATTGAATTATTCTGTTTATTTTTGTTAACGTGGAAACTAACTGTTATTACAGTTATAATCGAAATTATGTTTATTAATTTAACGAATCAGTACGGGGATAAACATGTTTTAACACATTTTATATTTCATGTTTCAGTGTATATTAAAACTCTTTAAACAGAAACAAATATTTAAATACATACAAACTTTTAACAATATTCTTAAAATTTATTCCTCTTATTTTTCCTTAAATTTGCATATGCCTAGACAGAGGGATAATGAAGTACTTAATTCCTGAAATCTTTAATCTGACAACCTTCTTAGACATTCCAAACTTTTTAAATAAACATTTTGTAAAGAAAAGATTATAATTACCTGTTATTATAATAAACCTTGTGATTTGTAATAGCTTCGGGGCATTCAATCAACGGTTATACACTCTGGACCAAAATTAACCGGCCACCTTAAAAATGGGTTATATTTGATGTCTTATATCTCCTAAACCTGTTGTCCGATTTAAGTCGTTTTTTTAATATGCAATATCCTATTTCTTGACAATATTGTTATAATAATATTGTTGCTAAACACGCAAATTTTCATTGGATACCGAGTGTACGAATCAAACTGTTTTTTTCTTAAAGTTTGCATCACCCTGTGGAATGTTCTAGCATTTGTAGAATACTGAAATTAAAACCTAACTATAGCCTCATGATTTCTCAACATTGTTTTGTTTGATTGATTCGCTTATGTTGGATAATAAAAAAGTTAGATGCTTTAACAGCTAGACATGTTGTTTATCAATACAGGGTGTTTTTAAAGAATTTTGGGAAAGTTTAAGGGGTAATTCTGCATGAAAAATTAATGACCGTTTGCTTTATGAACTTATGTCCGCAAATGCTTCGTTTCCGAGGTAGGGGGTGTTGACATTTTTCTGGCAAACTGATGATTTATTTATTACTTTAAAACCGGTTGAGACATGCACATGAAATTTAGTGAGTTTTAATACGTAGTTAGTGCAAATTTTTTGGCATATAATTAAGCATTTCATATTCACCATTGGCGCGCATACGGGTAAAATGATGGCTCATATACATAATCAAACAATAAAATGTTGAGAAAGCATGAGGCTATAGTTTGGTTTTAATTTCAGTATTCTACAAATGCTAGAAATGGGGTGATGCAAACTTTAAGAAAAAAACACAGTTTGATTCGTACACTCGGTATACAATGAAAATTTACCTGTTTAGCAACAATATTTTTATAACGATATTGTCAAGGCTATATTAAAAAAATCACTTAAATCGGACAACAGGTTTAGGATATATAAAACGTCAAAAATAACCCATTTTTAAAGTGGCCGGTTAATTTTAGTCCAGAGTATAATTGATAAGAGGGATGGCTTGTAATACTTTAAAACTTGGTTTAAATACTTTTATTATATTCTAAAACACGAAATATGAAATGCCTTAAAAATGTTTATCCTGATACTGATTCGTTAAATTGATAAACATAATTCCATTTATAACTGTAATAAAAGTTAGTTTCCACGTTAACAACAATAAACAGAATAATTCAATTTGGAAGTTACGAAGTGTCGCCGTTACGAACTCTCGCTGTTACGAATTGTCCGTTACCAACTGTCCGGTTACGAACTGTCGCGTTACGAGATGTCATGGAACCATGAAAGATTTTTAATAAAAAAAATGTTTTATCCGGCAAGCAGATGGGTACATTTTGAACTCCTATTCGGATCTCGTACTACTATTATTAAACCCTATTTAACCCTTGTAAGGCGGTGCGGGGTGCAGCTGCACCCCAAGCCTCGTTTTTGTCATCTATCTTTTTCAATATTTTTTTTTTTGATTTTTGTCCATTTTTTTATTCGCATTAAATTCAATTCTAAACGCATTTCACCCATTACAGCATTTAAAACTCTTTGCGTTTACGTGCTTTTTTGGAAAAATGACTGTATTGTGCAAATGATGAAAATTTCATATCCTGAATTTGACGTTTCTGATGTTCCACCTGGAGCTAACAGAGTTGAGGGCCAAGGTCGGTGGTACTTATGTCAGAGAAAAAGAACGAAAGTCCCGGCATAACTGTATTAGGTATGTGTAAAAACTGTGTGTTGCTCATTTTGTGAAAAATTTCATGTGTTTGTCTTGCAACGATAATAATTTTGTTTTTAAGAAGAAATGAGTACTTTTTTGTAAGATTATATTTCATAATATAATAAACAAGTCCTAATTATCTTTCAAATTAATTTTCCCGACGTTCACATATAAAAAAATGGATATACGGATGGGGTGCAAATGCACGCCGCACCGTTGTTTACGTAAGAATCTATGCACCGCCTTACGAGGGTTAATCAGTCTGTGCGAGTCATTGCTAACTTTAATGAATCTATGACCTTATAATAAGAGGTATAGATTTCTATAAAACCCATTGTCCAACCGTTTGTAATCCCGAGATTTTCTTCCACCAGTGTTCATGATGGCTTTGTCTGTTATGCAATAAGGAATATAGGACCTTACCTAGATGGTGGTCATTGAGCGTGTCGTACAGCTTAAGGAGCAATATCTTGTGCCTTACTGTGTCATAGGCTGCTATCAAATCTACGAAAGCAGCCCCTGCTATAAGTGTTTCTTTGAAGCCTTTTTCAATGTGTTCTATTAGTGCGAGGACTTGACCGATGCAACATTTGCCTGGCCTGTTACCTCCTTGTTGGGAATGAGGTGCTTGTTGAGATTTTTTCTACTCTGATGAAGATGAGCCTCTCGTACAGAAAAACTGACACAACAGGGGAATAGGTTTGTAGCTATCTGGGGCTTTCTGGGTCGTTTCCTGGTTTTAACAAGGCTATTACTTTAGAGTTTTAAAGACATTCATTTATTTGTTCACTGCATATATCATCAACACATAAAGCTTTTCCATTTTTTAACCTATTCACGCTACCGTGGAGTTATTTTAGTTCAAAAGGAGTTCCTAGGTAATCCGTCCCCGACTCAATTTTCTTCTAATATTTGGGATTTTATATCGATTCTTTAGAACAAAGCGAAAAGAACATGTGCCCAGTGCAAGAGAAACGTATATCCACTACACAGCTCAATTTTGTTACAGAGTAACACCATACACAACATATTGTAAAAACCAAATGTATAATATGTTGTATACTTACTAGAGAAATTTTAAGTAATATACGCCTTTTTAAACGCTTTTATATTTAGTTCAATCATTTGCGTCAAATCTTTATACGTTAATTTGACTGCCTTTTCTTCAATGAAAATGAATGGAATTTTGCACACATATGGATTCGCGGGAACAATACACGAATAGTCGATAAATTTTTTTTTATGTTTATGAATTGTTTAAATAAAAAAAAACGATTTTAATGGAAAATGCTTAAATTCTCTTGTTTTTTACAATGTAGAAACTTGAAACTTTTACAGATTGTAGATAATTATGTGAACTATACATAATTTCCCTGTTTACGTTATTTGTTTACGTTATGCTTCATATATAAACAATATAGTTCCAAATTTATCAAGTTTCTGTCCGATTTCTATTCAGTTTTCAGCGAAAAATAGTTATGGCACCGCAGAGGGACGAATGCTGCCATTAGTATTGTCGTGGGCTTCGACTGTCCATAAAACGCAAGGTTCGACTGTTGACTACGCTGCGCTGTCGTGAACTTGGGCCCGAAAGTGTTTGCGTGAGGACAGGCTTAAAAGCCTGCATTGAGCCTGCAAAGCTTACGTTTCATTGAGCCAAGTGCGATCATTAAGGTACGTATCCATACAAGGGTGAACCCCGCTCGGCGTAGCTGCTTAAATGGATACAGCATGCGCTCCCTTTAGTCCTGTCGCCAGGGGGGGTACAACGGCCTCGTTAATTCAGATGGACTTACCCAAGTTTTTTTTATGTATTTTGACCCGTAGAACACGAATTTTTTGGGTAACAGTTGATCCGGATGTCGATAAGATTGTTATAGACCAAGAACTTGAGGAATCAAATAACAGCGATTTTTGGCAAAACAAAACAATATTTTGTATTTTTTGGGTCATTTTAAGCAAAAAATATTTCTACAAGTTTTTTAGTAGGATGCACAGTTTTCGAGATAAACGCGGTTGAACTTTGAAAAAATCGAAAAACTGCAATTTTTAAACCCGAATAACTTTTGATTAAAAAATAAAATAGCAATTCTGCTTAGCGCCTTTGAAAGTTCAAGTCAAATTATGTCGGTTTTGATTATTTGCATTGCTAAAAATTTATTGTGTTATTGTTAAACAAAGCTACAAACAACTAGTGCGTGAGTGATGTTTCTATGATTTCTCATTTAAAATCGAACGAGTAGGTAGAATAGGTACTAGTGCAATCAAGACTATTTCTACGTTACATGCGTTAAAACGCATGTAAAAGCACGGGAAACCCTACGTGTTTATAGCTTTGTTAAACAATAAAAAAATAAATTTTTACCAATGAAAATAATCAAAACCGATATAATTTGACTTAAACTTTCAAATGCGGTAAGCAGACTTGCTATTTTATTTTTTAATCAAAAGTTATTCGGGTTCAAAAATTGCAATTTTTCGATTTTTTTAAAGTTCAACCGCGTTTATCTCGAAAACTGTGCATCCTACGAAAAAACTTGTAGAAATATTTTTTACTTAAAATGGCCCAAAAAATACAAAATATTGTTTTGTTTTGCCAAAAATCGCTGTTATTTGATTCCTCAAGTTCTTGGTCTATAACAATCTTATCGACATTCGGATCCACTGTTACCCAAAAAATTCGTGTTCTACGGGTCAAAATACATAAAAAAAACTTGAGTAAGTCCATCTGAATTAACGAGGCCGTTGTACCCCCCCTGGCGACAGGACTACTTACATATAAACCCCAAACCGTTTGAAACGAAGAGTTACGCGCCAAGCGGCGATCACCGACGTATCCACTAAATGGAGCTACTACACCGAGCGAGGTTTACCCTTGTATGAATACGTACCTTTAGACGGCTTGCACGTCGAAGAACTGCATTGCCAGAAATTAACAGCGTCTACACCGTGCAATAGTAAAGTATTACAAGAGATGGAAATACTGCGAAAACTGTAATAGTTGTAAATAATGATTTTGATTTAAGAAATGTATGAAGAAATTACAGAAAATGTACAATGTATGTATCAAAAGTTAAAATAAATGCAAAAAAGGTATCTGTCATATACCTACATCCTTTTTTTTAAACATGACGATAGATTTTAATGTTTGAAAAGTGTAAGACTAAAAAGTAAAAAATAAAACAATATGAACATTTTTTTTAAGAAACGCGTTTATTTAGTTATGAGTGACTAAAAGTTAAAATAAAAAAAAATAACTAAAAAGCAAAAAATAAAAAAATCAAACTCGACGGATTATTAAAAAAAAACGTTCGTTAAAAAAATGAAAAAATCTAACACATTCGTTAAAGAAAAGCGTGGGGCGCGTCTTTATCGAATAAACGGTTTTCGCCCCACGCTTTTCTTTAACGAATGTGTTAGATTTTTTCAATTTTTTAACGAACGTTTTTTTCGAATAATCCGTCGAGTGTGATTTTTTTTATTTTTTGCTTTTTAGTTGATTTTTTTATATTTTAACTTTTAGTCACGCATAACTAAATAAAAGCGTTTCTTAAAAAAACTGTTTCATATTGTTTTATTTCGGATAACTTTTTTTATAAATTTTATTACTACAAACATCAAATTTAAATGAATATAAGCTTACCATAGCACAATTAAACATGGTTAAGAAGGAACTTGACTATACTATATTGCTCTCGTTTATACTGTTTTTATAAAAAACTTTAAAGTTCTTGTCTGAAAATATCTAAAATCTGTCGTTGTCGAATAATTGTCTACTTTGATGAATGCAAAACTTTATAATAAAATATTTGTAAATTTTGTCCAGAGCCATGTAGATTAATATTTAATAAAGTAACAACGTTACTCAATCCATCCCTAAAGGCTTTTCTTAAATTCTATAAATACCATTCTCCAACCGTTTGTAATCCCCGGATTTTCTCCGACCCGTGTTCATGATGGCTTTGTCCGGTTGTGACCGTAATGTGTTTATTTAGTTGCGGTCACATACAATCAGTGTGCCTCGGGCAAAATATCTTTATATTAATTAAGTTCTCATTTGGATCGATACGATGTGAAATGCTGTGACATAAATCTGGAATTGACAACGGAGGCATAAAGCTTGCTTTCAACATCTAGTGGGACCATAATCGGTATTCATAAGCATATCAAAAGATATATTATAATCTAACTTACTTTATATATTATAGCATTTTACAAGAAATAGGGGAGACAACTAAACATGGCGTAACAATACCAAATAATCGCCCAAAGCTAAATATGTAATCATGTGAAAGATAAACACTAGATAACAGATACATATACATACTTAAAATAATTGAGAATATAAATAGTGAAATAGAAAATATAGTTTTAGTGTAGCCGATATGTGAAACAATTGTGCATTTAATGATAGAAGTATATAATTTGGACCACATATACTGCACATATAAAGGTTCAAATTTAGATATGAGGCCATCTCAGATTTTGCCTTTTACAAAAATGGCGGGGATTCAAAATGGCGACTATACATTGTGATTAATAGCACGATAACTTTTGAACGACACTTCAGATTTCAACCAAATTTGATAAATAGTTTTTTATGTATAAGATCGAAGTCTTGAACCGGAAGAATAGGTTTACCAGAAGTTGTGTTGTTACTGGTTTTTATGTAAAAATATGCTGTTACTTTTCAATTCTTTCAACCTGTATGTATTAATTTTTCAAAGAGCTAATACCACCATTAAAAAGAGCGTAAAAACATTTTTTAGGAAATATTTTTAACTTTTTAGTTATGTTAATTACCATTTAATAAATGCAAAACGTATCTTCACATGTACCTATATGTGGCACACTCGTGCAAATATTATAAGAATTATTGTGCATTTAATGGTAGAAGCATATAATTTGGACCACGTATACTACACATATAAAGGTTCAAATTTAGATACAAGGCCACCTCGGTTTTTGTTCCTTTTACAAAAATGGCGGGCATTCAAAATGGCGACTATACATATGTGACTAATAGCACGATAACTTTTGAACGAGATGTCAGATTTCAACCAAATTTGGTATATAGGTTTTTTTATGAATAATATCGAGGTTTTGAACCGGAAGAATCTGTTTACCAGAATTTGTGTTTCTACTGTTTTTTTTATATAATAATATGTTGTTCTTTTTCAATTCTTTCACCCTGTAGGTATATATAAATTTTTCAAAAAGGTAATACCGCCATTGGAAAGGGTGTAAATATATTTTTTAAGAAATATTTTGAACTTTTCAGTTGTGTTAATTACCATTTATTAAATGCATAACGTATATTCACATGTACCTAGGGGCGGTAGATTCATTTTGAATGCCCGTCATGTTTGTAAAAGACTAAATCTGAGATGGCCTCATATCTTAATTTGAATCTTTGTATGTGTAGTATGTGTGGTCCAAATTATTTGCGTCTACCATTAAATCCACAATAATCCTTATATTATTATTTGCACGAATCTGCCGCACATACATAGGTACCTACATATGAAGATACGCTATGCATGTATTAAATGGTAATTAATAAAACTAAAGAGCTCAAAATACTTCCCAAAAAATATTTTCACGCTCTTTTCAACGCCGGTATCACCTTTTTGAAAAATTAATATATACAGGGGGAAAGAATTGAAAAAGAAACAACATATTTTTACATAAAAAAACAGTAAAAACACAAATTCTGGTAAACCGATTCTTCCGGTTCAAGACCTCGATATTATTCATCAAAAGAAGAACCTTTATACCAAATTTGGTTGAAATCTGACATCTCGTTCAAAAGTTATTGTGCTATTAGTCATATATTATGTATAGTCGCCATTTTGAATGCCCGTCATTTTTGTAAAAGGAACAAAAACTGAGATGGCCTCGTATCTAAATTTGAACCTCTATATGTGTAGTATATGTGGTCCGAATTATATGCTTCTGCCATTAAATGTACAATTATTTTTATAATATTTGCACGAATCTGCCGTATATAGGTACATGTGAAGATAGGTTTTGCACTTAATAAATGGTAATTAACATAACTAAAAAGTTAAAAATATTTCTTAAAAAATATTTTTACCCTCTTTTTATTGGTTGTATTATTATATTGTATTTGAAAAATTAATACATACAGGGTGAAATAATTGAAAAAAAACAACATATTTTTAAATAAAAACCAGAAAAAACACAACTTTTGATATACCGATTCTTCCGATTAAAGACCTCGGTCTTATACATAAAAAACCTATATACCAAATTTGGTTGAAATTTGAAGTCTCGTTCAAAAGTTATCGTGCTATTAGTCACATATGTATAGTCGCCATTTTGAATCCCCGCCATTTTTGTAAAAGGCAAAATCTGAGATGGCCTTCTATCTAATTTTGAACCTTATATGTGTAGTATATGTGGTCCAAATTATATGCTTCTCTCGTTAAATTCACAATTCTTATAATATTTGCACAAATCTGCCGCACTATTTGAGAAACCTCAACAAAGAAATAAAACGACGATTCAAGCCTGATATTATCACAAGAATACTATCACTTGGCTAACCTGGAGAATAAATGTAAGATATTATGTAAAGAAATTGAGAGCCACGATCACAAGAATCATCCTAGAGATCTATTTAGAAAAATATGCTACATAACACGACACTTTAAAGGCAGAACTTAAGCCGTTGAAGACCAAAAGTGTTAGTCTAAAAACCAATGGAGAATATAATATATTACAGAAATGGTGATTATATTGCCCGTTTCTATATAAAGGTGATCAACGCCAAGAACTTGTTCACTACTTATTCAACACCACTAATAACCATATATTTAGAACCTCGGTCCCAAAGTTACTAATTGCTTCGATAATAGCCAACCTTTAGAACGAAGACGGTACTTGAAGAGGAAGATAACTATTGTGAACTTTAAAGTTAATACGATAATATTTAAGTGACATGCAAATAGCACAAATGTTTTTAGCCCTCGTAAGACTCTTACGTAAACAACGGTGCGGGGTGCATTTGCACCACATGAGTATATCCATTTTTTTTATATGTGAACGTCGGGAAAATTGATTTGAAAGATAATTAGGACTTGTTTATTATACTATGAAACATAATTTTACAAAAAAAGTACTCATTCTTCTTAAAAACAAAATTATTTTCGTTCAAACACATGAAATTTTTCACAGAATGAGCAACACACAGTTTTTACACATAATACAGTTATGCCGGGATTTTCGTTCTTTTTCTCTGACATAAGTAACACCGACCTTGGCCCCCTGCTCTGTTAGCTCCAGGTGGAACATCAGAAACGTCAGATTCAGGATCTGAAATTTTCATCATTTGCACCTTACAGTCATTTTTCCAAAAAAGCACGTAAACGCAAGGAGTTTTAAATGCTCTAATGGATGGAATGCGTTTAGAATTGAATTTAATGCGAATAAAAAAATGGACAAAAATAAAAAAAAATTATTGAAAATAAACGGTGAGAAAAACGAGGTCTGGGGTGCAGCTGTACCCCGCACCGCCTTACGAGGGTTAATTGCATTGTTAACTGCTACACTGTTTGTGTTTATTTCTTCCCCTACAATTTGTACTTCCGTCTCTGTTGGTTGTGAGTATTCGCGCCGTTGTTCAGTTAATAAGTCCTTATAATGTTAGACTCATTTGTCTGTTGGTATTAATTGTAGTTTTTCGTTGCGTGTTTCGTTATTCTTGATCTTGTTCAGAAATTTCCATGATTCACTGCATTTTCGTTCTCCTATGTGTGCTTTGATTTCTTGTCACTTTCGATCCCAGGTCTCTCTCTTACTTTGAATGATTTTATGTCTTGATTTTCTTTTCTTTTCTCTAGGTCTGTTTTCTTCATTTTTGGTGTTAGCCATTTTTGGCATAGTATCTTTTTTTCCTTGACTAGTCTCTCTGTCTCTGAATTCCACCAGTAATTGTTATTTTTTCTAACTTCTCTTATACCAAGGGCTTCCTTTGCAGCTGCTTTTATGCTATTATTATACACCTCATCTGTTGTTAGATTATTCGGGCTTAGTATGTAATTGTCGAGTCTCGTTTGATAAAGATACTTAACATTTTCATGTAATAGGTTCTCTAAGTTATATTTCTCGTCTGTTATATTTAAAGTATTTTTGCTGCATCCGGGATTGTTTTCGTCTTCGTTATTGTGTGTCTTATCGGGAAGAATATTTTAGCTCTTAGGAAATGATGATCTGATATGTTACATATTCCTCTGCATACTCGTATCTTCGTTTGTTGTTTTAGTTTGTTGTTTCATTAAGGACTATTTCAAACAAACTTAACTCAATGAAAATTTCAGCGACTATAAAATTTATTATTAAATTTAACGACGAACCAACATAATAAAACACAGGCATATCATTTTATCATAGAAATAACCTTTTGTATGATATAACTTTTAACAAAATAATCATAAAGTCAATTTTAATATATATATATATATTTAAAATTAAAATTAAAAACTGCCATTTTACTGCATAATATGCAGTTTCGAATTTTGTTATGTTCGACACTCACAATTAAAACTTTTAAAGCTTATTTTATATTAACCTTTTGTTTTTCTGTTACATGTTGACTGCGATACGAGACATATACGAATATACGCCCCGTAACGATTTCTGTTAAAGTTACATATCTCTGTGCTTGGGTCTCATTTGTCTGTAATATTACATCCCACATATTATAGTCAGTTACTCACGATTTTTTGTAAGTCTATCTATATCAAAGCATTGCCGTGAGGTGCGAGACTTAATATCATAATAGTAGGGGAGGAAAATTTGCTAAATTTGCAGTTACTCGAGCGTTATGAGGGTCTATTGGGTCATAAAACCAAAAAAAGTTTTCCACAAAGTGGGGGAGTTTCCATATTTTAATTCAATTTTCCATTTCCAACAATCGTTTTTTCCGACTATAGCGCCATCTATACATAATTCGAAAAAATGTCTCGAATAAAAGTTATTTATTTTTATGTAGGGAATCCAAATCTGTAATAAAAAATGGGGACTCCTATTTAAGATTTTAAAGTATCCCCCTACCCCATCTCCCTGGGGGGTCGTGCTTAGTGTCATTCGATAAAATTTTGAGCAATATTGAATACGTGTATTTTTCAGTTTTTCGACATTTCGCGAAATATCGCGGGGTTCGTAATTCAAATTTTAAATTTAACCCCACCCCTCCCCGTGGGGGTCTTGTTTGGTATCATTCGATAGATTTTTAAAAAATATTGAAAACGTATTTTTTGGGTTTTCGATCTGATGTTCATTTCGCGAAATATTCGCTTTTTTTTGTGAAACTTTGTGACAACCATTTCTTTACGCCCCGTCAGATTTTTGCAATGTACACTGTTTTGCATGAACTTAACTTATCTTATCTTAATAATATGACGATTTCGAGTTTTTCTAATAGATTTTTTTTCAGACCCCCCTTAACGAAGCCCCCTCTTTTAAGAGCCAATATATGGTAGATATACATTTACAGTGTACAAGGTTTCTCCCCATACGAAAATCTGACGCGCTCAAGTAACCGCAAAAATCGCCGCTTGGGCTCTCCCACCATAATTTTTTTCTTAGAAGCATTCATGTTTAAATGCATTTCTCTTCCATATATTTAAGATTAATAATCAGTTCAACTGATTTTCACGGCAAGGTCTTTATTATGCAAGGCCTGTTTCAAGATGATACCTGAGAAGATGTTAAATAATAGTGGGGATATAATGCATCCCCGATGCCTCTTTGGATGTAATATTCGTTGGTTCGTCCCTACCATTTCCAACTATCGAATGTGAAAAATCGGGTTTTTCAGATTCGATACCTTGCCCTCGCATTATACGTGATACATTTTGTGACAAATTCTCGTTATTGTAGCTTAATTAGGAGCGCGGGAAATATGCTGTTTAAACCATCGAATATGAACATTTTTTCATTTGGTTGACTGCAAACTGAAGAAAACGGTTATACTTATTCGATAATTTTGTTTTGTATAAATATAACTAAAGGTATATTTTTGTACAACGCTAAATGTCGGATGTGTCACATTCGTTAGTTTGTGTTGTAATTTATTCAACAGTTATTCGATTATAATTTGTAAATTGTCGAAAATGCTAAACTACTGAGAAGAATAAAATGCACGTGTTTTAAATTGCTTCTATTAGGTCAGCGGTTATTTGCTTTCGATTAAATTGGATAATTTAACTGTATCTATAAAACAAGAATAAAAAACCGCTAAACGCCGTAAAAATGAGTGGCGCATACAATATTCCAGCTACAAAAGATCTGATATGCATATTACGTGGCGCGAAAATGTATTTTCATTTTGATGCAAAACAAAATTCTAGTTTTATTTTAAAAGATTTTTTCATAATATTTGCTAAATTTGAAGTAAACGCGCCACAAAATAGTTTTAAAATTCAAACTGTATCAAAGTTAATTTTTGTGGCCCGTTTTACTTCAAATTGGGCAAATATTATGAAAAAATCTTTTAAAATAAAACTAGAATTTTGTTTTGCATCAAAATGGAAATACACTTTCGCGCCACGTAATATGCATATCAGATCTTTTGTAGCTGGAATATTGTATGCGCCACTCATTTTTACGGTGTTTAGCGGTTTTTTATTCTTGTGTGATAGATACAATTAAATTATCTAATTTAATCGAAAGCAAATAACTGCTGATTTAATAGAAGCAATTTAAAAAAACTACAAAAAGACACAAAGTGCAAAATTCAAAATTGCAACCATTGAAAATAACGCAAAGAATAGAAAAGGAGGTGGCTTAAGCCCAGAATTTTTTTTAAATGTAATCGAAGATACAGTGAATGAATGTAAGGAAACTTAAATTAAAGTAAAATATAGAAAAAGGGAAGTCAAAAGCAAAAAATAAAAGCTAAATACAAATATAAAGAAAAAACCCATGAATAAAAATAACAAGGAAAAAAGTTACAAACGCTCTAATCAAAGTGGTGATAGATAAACAAAAAATAAAGCAAACAAAAATATACGAGCGTAGAATATAATATTCCTCCTCCTCTATCTGTTCTCCTTCGTAAGGATGTAGTGGCGTCATGTAAGTTGTTTGACTATCTCTATCCAATCCTCTCTCTCCTGTGCGTGTTGTTTTGCTTCGGAGAACGAGTAACCAGTCATGTCCCTTATTTGGTCCGACCATCGTAATGGAGATCTTCCTCTGGATCTTCTGCCCTCTACGTTGCCTTCAGCTATCATTCGTTCCATGCCTTCTCTTCTTCTATTTATATGTCCAAAATATCTCAGTATATTTTGGTTGATAGTTGTGCTGAGTCTAGTTTTTACGTTAATTTCGGCTAATATTGAATTATTCTATTCTCCGGTAGACCCACATTTCAAATGCCATTATAAGTTTTTAATCTGCTTTTTTTAAGGTCCAAGTCTCTGAAGCGTAGGTGGCGATAGGAAATATTAAAGCTCGAACAAGGCGTAATTTTTTGTTTTTTGTAATGTCAGTATTCTTCCATATTTTTGTGACTTTGGCTGTTGCCTATCTGGCCATTATGATACGCATACGGATCTCGTCTTCGCATCTTCCACTGTTAGTAATAACGGAGTCTAATTAATTAAATTTTCTGAACACGTCGTAACCTGCCAGGTCTCTTATTTCCGGTTGGTTGTTTCTGATTCTATCGATGATCATTACTTTGGTTTTCTGTATATTTATTTTTAAACCATATTCTGTACTCACCGTTCCTAGCCTATTCATAATTTCTTCCAGTTCTTTTGGTGAAGACGCCAATATAACAGTGTCATCAGCATAACGTAGGTTTTTTTATTTTTTTTCCTCCTATCGTTGCTCCACCTTGCCATTCCCCAAAAACTTGAGGCATAATGTGTTCACTATATATATTAAATAGAATGGGGGATATTATACATCCCTGCGGCTTTCCAGATTTTAATTTGAAGTTTTTCGAAACCACCATTAGAAAGAATATAATATTAGATCTATCAAACACGATGGATAGGTACGTGGATGAAATAATGATTTTTGCAATTTGAATAAAAAAAAATGTTAAAAAAAATTTTGACCACTTTTCACGTGGACGACTTCTTAAACCTTATTCTGGGATATCTCACGAATGTGATTATGCAAAAAAATCTCATGGGAATATTTTTCCCAACGAACCCGCCGTTTTCGCTTGTCTATATACAATTTTTAATCTGCTCTATTTAATATAAATTAAGATGTTCATTTTATAATTTGGTTTTACCTTTATTTATTTAGATAATAGGTAAATATTTAAAACAAAATGTGTATTCCTTACAACTGAAAAAAGACCATAGATAATTTTTAAAAATTTACTTGATCATCTTGATTCATCATAGAAAATACATTCTTGTATATTCTCGGTACCATATATATCATCAGAGCTATTACGACGGCTGGCCACAAAATACTAACCAAAAAACTCATAAGTTTCGTATAAACCGTCCATGCTATTATAACTGAAAGTACTCCTATAACTAGAATTGCGACATCATCTTGCTTGAACATATCTGGGATATTTTTGATAATTTCTTTGGTGTCTAAATTCATTTTCGAACATTTTATGATACAAATGTACTGAAAATTTATAATGGCAGATTGGTAAAGCTGACAGTAAGTCGTATTATGACAGAATATAAATTTTGAAATAAGACAGTAACGTCACTATATTTTTTTATATTACGTATATTTATACATAACCAGATATGCATAGGCAAAGCAGAAAGTAGAGCAATATCAAGCAGTCAAAATAGCAACTACAAAACATATACAGAAAGCTATAATATTATTCGTTTTGCACAATGGAATCAACAAAAATAAAATAGGTAACATAACAGCTTCAGCAAAAATATTATATGGGCCTTAAAAACAAAGGAACTTATATCTTCAGCCAATGGGAATGGCACCGAAAATTATCCTTTCCTGGATACCTGGACCCTCTAATGTATTTGGTAATACCAAGGCTGACATAGGTAATTTCTAAAATAGGAAGAGACCTGAATGTACCAATGCAGGTACAACTGGATTCCCAGGATGCCGTATCAGTCATTAGAGGAAAAATTAAAAATAAATTCAAAGAAAAAGCAAATATTTAGTGCAGAAGAGAACTTCCCAATACAAAAAAATACAAGAGCTTTTTCCCACCAAACGTTGGTAAGAATATTCAAGTTTTTCATATAGAAATAGAAGACACACTACCACCATCATTAGAATGTTCACATGCCATTGCTGTGAATAAAAAAGATAATCCTTTTTGTACATGTGGTCATTTCAGGGATCTAAACCACATCTTTTTGAATGCCCGATTAATGTAATTCCCAACTTTTATATCTATACAAAATACCTTTCCATGAAATTCAAAACACCACTCTCTCTCTCTATACAACATTCTATGTTCCCTAGCGGAAGAATTAGTCAATGAAATAATGCGTTTTCTTGCAATTAATAAAATAAGCTTACAACTTGCAAGGCTCAACTGTTAATATGTATTCGTGTTGTGTGTTGCTCAAATCGAAACCAACCTATTTCATTAATATTTTAATTATAATAATTATAATTATAAGCCTGACCTAATTAAACTTATATCATTACATCACAACTCACTAAAAGCTTTTTACAAGTTAACATAGTCAGCTATTTTAATAGGGCTTAGAGCCAGACTATATCAAGATCGCCTCTATATCAAGCTGGTAATCGCCTTGTAGCGAAACCAAAAATACAAAAGAAGAAGAAGAAGAAGTAAAATTGGAAACGTCAAAAAAAAACTGTCAAAGTCTAAATACGCTTTTTAACTTTGTCGCGATTTCTTAAGATTTAAAGTAAAAAAAATTATAAAATTCTTACACTACGCTAACATACTGTGTTAAAGTTTTAGTTCATTGCTAATTTAAAAAATTATTTAAATTGCTCAAAGCTCAATTATTCAGAGCAGGCATATTTGTTAAAACAAGACAAACATGTTTGTTTTGTTGTTATTTTTTTAAACCCTGTAGATTTAAGTAATTTTTGTATATTATAATTGAAAAAAGAAACGAACAAAAAAAAGGAGAGAAGAAAAAGCAAAAAAAAGGAAAAAAAGCGAAAAAAGCAAAAAAACCAAAAAATAAAAAAAAAGAAAAAAAAACTAAGAAGATGTAAACTTCCGAGATGTTGAATCGGTTTTATGTCTTCACGTAGTAAAAAAACGCAATTAATAAAAAAAATAATAAAAAAAACAAATTAGATATATAAAAAAAAAACAAAAAAAAATAAATATGTATAAAAAAAAATTTACAACCAAAAGAGTGTATTATTTAGATAATAATTGTAATATGTTAATTTGTTATGTATTTAGAGTTAGAAATACAGAAAAAAAATCCTCTAATGGAAAAAACAAATCTGTTTGTTTTTAAAATAACAAAATGTCTGGCTGATTGGCTCGTCCAAGGCCATCAAATTCACACAAAAAGAAAAATGTTAATTTAAGTAACAAAACCGGTGGGAACACATTTTACTATAAATAAAGTACACTATAAATAAAGTACCTACACTATAAATAAAGTACAAAGCAACAAAGTAATTAATTAGAATTGATAACCTGAGTCAGCAAACATCCTCAGATTTTTCAATCAACAGCATAGCTACTGCCTACAAGATCGACGCCAAGTAGGCCACCCGTCAGTTTTGAGAAACATAACCCTCTTAAAATGATTTTGGTACATTTTTTCGTACATATTTATACTCTTTTTGTTAACGATTTCCGGGGTGGACATCGAAACTTCAAACAATAGATAAAAATATAATTTTCACTTAAATCAATTAGGGCTTAATCCCATATAAACATAATATTTATTAATTTTAACTAGATTAATACATACCTACTAATATACAGTGAGCAGGTAAAGGTTCGAATAAATTCATTTCCTCGAGAATGGACGATTTTGGAAAAAAATCCCGAAACACGTCAATTTTTATTTTAAAATTACGACTTTTTGGCATATATATCATACTAGTGTTGTCACCCATCTGGGCGAGATGACGTCATCGATGATTTTTTTTAAATGAGAATACGTGTGATAGCTCATTTGAAAGGTGATTCAATTATCTATTCAGTAGTATATACATTAACTTAATTGTTTATACAAATTGTCCAAAAAAATTTTTTTGAATTAAATTTATTGAAATAAAAAGAAGAATGTATGTAATTTATTGAATTCAAAATACATTTTACTGCTCTCAGAAAACAAAAAAAATGTTTATTTAACAAATAAATATTGTATTTGCTTAAATTCAATATTAATGCAGCCTCCCACCTGCCTCTTGAGAGTTTGAACATTTAATTTAAACGAAAAGCGATGATTATTTTTTAAATAAACATTTTTTTATATTTTCTGAGAGCAGTAACATGTATTTTGAATTACATAAAGTACATACATTCTAATTTTTGTCAATAAATTTAATTCAAAAACAATTTTTCTTGACACCCTGTATAAATAATAATGTTAATGTTTATATTACTGAATAGAGAATTAAATTACTTTTCAAATGAGCTATCAGACGACCCCTACTCTTATTTAAAGAAAATCATCGATGACGTCATCACGCTTAGATGGGTGACGTCACTAGTATGACATATATGGAAAAAAGTCGTAATTTAAAAAAAAAACTGAACTGTTTCGGGATTCTTTTCCAAAATCGTCCATTCTCGAGAAAATGAATTAGTTCCAACCTTTACGTGCTCACTGCATATTAATACATACATACTAGAAATACAATAACATACCCGCCAACGAATTGGAAAGATACTTGACGGAACTGTTTAAAGGAAATGAAAATAATAATCAAAACAATAACCTACCTGTATTAATACACGAAATAGAAATCAGTTTTCAGGAAGTAGAGATAGCCATAAATTCACTCAAAAATAGAAAGTCACCATGACCAGATGGAATAACCACCGAGCTTCTAAAATACGGAGGAGAAAGTATAACCCTAAAGGTGACAAAACTTATGCAAACATTATACAAAAACTAATATTGCATTCCAAGATACCAGACGCATGGAGACCCAGCATAATGATACCAATGTTCAAGAAAGGAGACAAAGAAAACCTCAACAATTATAGAGGTATTCTACTGAACACCGTACTTAAGCTAACCACAAAAGTGCTAACCAACAAAATTAATAAACTAACAACTTTATGAGATGAACAACAAGGATTCAGATCCGGAAGATGATCCTGCGTAGACGCCGTATTTGTACTGAGACAAACAACAGAAAAGGCCATTGAGTACAATAAACCAGCATATCTATATTTTATAGACCTGACAAAGGCTTTCGATCGCATGCAAGTCGAAGACGTCTTAATTTACTGTATAGAAGAAACATACGAATCAATATTATGCAAACCATCGAAAATATCTCCTTTCATAATCGAATACAGGCAAAGATAAATGGAAAACTAACGCAGTTTATACTAGTACAAAGCGGAGTCAGACAAGGTGACTCATTAAGCCCACCGCTCTTTTATATAATAGTGGACTTAATAATACATAGAAGCAGTACGTAAAGGTCATGGTTACAGAAATGGGGAACAAAGACATCCAAATATTATGTTATGCAAACGACGCCGCATTAATCGCCGAGGCAGAAGATGATCTCCAAAGATTAACACACATCTTCAATACAACAGCCAAGAAATACAATATTATGATAATGCCCGCAGAAAAAACAAATGTATGACAACATCTAAATACCCACTACGATGGAAAATCGAAAATTGATGGAAAAATAATAAAGCAGGAAGCAAGGTGGTTTAGATATCTGGGAATAGATATAACCAGTTACGGAGATGATGAAGAGGAAGTACGACAACAAAGTGTAAAAGCAAGTAAAGCGCGGGATTTCTTAATGACACAATCTGTAAGAACAAACACCTAAGACAAGACACAAAAGCAAGAATATATAAAGCAGCAATTAGACCTATGTTGACATAAACGGCGGAGACAAGACCTAACACATCTAAAACGAGACGACTACTAGAAACAACAGAGATGAAAATACTCCGACGAATATCAGGGAAAAGTCTGTTGGATAGAGAGAGAAGCGAAAACATAAGATCATGCAATGTAGAAGAAATAAATGGATGGGTGACAAAACGGAAACAGGAGTGGAACGAACACAGTAGAATGGCAGAGGACAGGATAGTACGAATAGCACGAGATAAGTCAACAAATGGACGAAGAAGTATTGACAGACCAAGAAAAAGTTGGTGCGATAACTTAAACAATTTAGAAGGCTAATATTGAAGAAGAAACAGGCTTTAAAGTCCACATACACGAAGGAATAAGATGAAGAAGAAGAAGAAGAACTAGATTAATGTGCCAAATTAAAATTTTGCCTAAGTTTTGGGACACACTGTATATTATAAATTTTAAATGTCGCGTCGCAAGAGCAAATAAATATACTGGTGGGCTAAAGAGAAGAGAAGACAAAGATGTCCGAATTGTCCGTGTTAGTTACGATCTGCTCAAATACAATATAATGTCGGGTTTCTGTTTCTTGCTCTACCCTTTTAAAGACCCGAAATGGTAGTAAATATAGAAAACCCGTAAAATCCAAAGGAACTTCATAAAACGGTAAAGTTTCGGCGTGTTGTTTTGTATCCAGGGCTGTAAAATATGCGAAATTGCTAAGCTTTAAGAGGAAAAGTGGCATTACACCCTATTACCCTTGTTATAGGCATTGACATCTGCCCCATTTTCAATTAAAGCGGCAACAATGGCGTCGTAAATTTCCTCTTGCTTTATACACACTGCCAACAATAGAGGCGTGTTTCCGCTGCTGTCTGTCTCGTTGACGTCACGTCCGTTTTTCAAAAAATCGCGGACTGCAAGGATGTCACCGTTGCGGACTGCGTCGTGGAGGGTTGCATGCCGGTTCTGCTGAAACAGATAACGCAAACAAATTTGAAGAAGGTAAATAGTCGATGTTGTGAGGGCGCTTCCGTATGAAAAATGTTTCTGATTCGGTTTTTTGCGGGTTCCTATTAAAAAATGTCCCCTTTAAAAAATCTGAAAAACATTTTGGGTAGAAATTGTTCAAATTTTTTCAAACGAATTCGAAAGAAAGTTTTTGGCCCTCACAACATTTTTAGGTTTATCATTTTAGTTTAGGTTGGATCATTGCCATCAAAAAAATATTGTTATTTTTAGCTAATTAAATGTCAAAGCTGCTTTTGTTTTGTTATAATAAATTAATTTATTTATTATAACAAACATTTTTAATTTGTTTAAATAAATATTGTTTAAATAATTATTAAGCTTTCAAACGACAATATTTGTGTTTTTAACGTTAAAACGTACACTTGCAGTAAGTTTATCTAAAAAAAGTCTACAACTGGAAAAATATGTAATATGTAGTTTTGTTTTCTTATAAATAAATTAATCTATTATAACAAAACAAAAGCCAGTTTGACATTTAAATATGCGTTAGTTATATGGCTCTACTCGAGTTACTTGGCAACAAAAAAAGAATGAAGAAAATTGCTCAATGGGAAGCCGAGAAAATGCATTTATTGAACGTATACCGATTTTGAACTTTGAGATTACATTTTCTCCAACCTAATTTTTGATTAGAATTATGCTATTTTTGGCAATTTTCACTCGTAATATCGATAGTTTTTATTATAATAATATATGTTATGAGTATTCTAAAGATTGAAAATTGGTGTGGAGAAAGAGGACAAAAATAAAAAGGTGATAGTTTAAAAATTGTGATCCTATTGTTTTTATCTTTGTCGTAAATGCCGGTCAACTTTGACCGGTTGTATCTCAGGAACCACTCGTCACAATTAAACCTTTTTTATTTTAAAAGAAATGTCCTGCCGACTTTTTTTCAATAACGTTTTCATGTTTTAATTTAATTTAATATTTACAGAGATATTTCAATTGTTTATAAGCCAAAAAATTGTTTATAAATTTAAAATATTCCTGAGGCCGCTTAAATAGTCCCATTTCAATTCTGTAAAGTACATTAGATAGGTACTATTTGGTTTTATACAAAAATCATAGTTATTCTTATGTATAAAAACTAATACGGTTATTATAGCGACTGTAAATTTTTAATTAACAATTTAATTGTTGCTAAATTGTTCATTCAATTTCCATCGGCTTCTGGAATTATAATCTATACGAGGAGAGCTTTTACCAAGTTATTTAATTATTGATAAACAATTACTTAGCTAAAATTTTAATTGAAAATTAAAATTTTGTTGAAAAAAACACGCATTTTCCGAGGTAAATTATCGCCTAAGTAGTTCAGGAAAAACACATCTCTATGCAGAATTTAGTTTTTTTTTTATTATAGGTTATTCACTACATGCAATCAATAAACAAAAAAATTATAAGCATGTTAGGTGTTTGTTCAAAGGGGTGTAAGTATAAATTTGGATTTGTTATCCAATGATAACAAAGACTCCACTAGCCTCTTAAATTATTGAACTGTGCCCTGAAAGGGTAAGTAGTTCACTGCACTGCACTGCACGACACTTCACTTCACTGCTACTTAGAACCTATGTGGTAGCTCCAGTGGTTTGTGCCTCCTCAGTCTCCGAGTCTGCTCACTATTATCAAGCAGGTTTAGTGCAAGATTATTAGGGTGGTTTTCTAATTTTACCAAATAGCGGCTGCTGTATTCACTCACTGTCTCCTTTACTGTGGCTACTTGAAGATCGTCTCTGATTTCTCTGTTAGGTATAAACCAAGGTGCATTTGTTATCGTCCGTAGTACCTTCGACTGAAAGCGTTCCAATATCTCTATGTTTGAGTTTGCAGCCGTACCCCATAGTTGTACACCATATGTCCATATTGGTTTTAAGGCTACTTTATACACCAATAATTTGTTTTTTAAACTAAGCTTTGACTGTCTTCCCAATAGCCAGTAGTATTTGCTGAGTTTTAAGCCAAGTTGTTTTCGTTTGTTAAAAATGTGCTTTCTCCAGGTCAGTCCTTTATCCAAGTGCATCCCTAAATACTTAACGCTGTCAGATTGAGGCAGATCTTGTCCATTTAGTGTAACAGGTACCACTGTACCTCTGCGTTTGGTAAATGTAACCTGCACTGATTTTACTTCATTGACTTTGATTCTCCAGTTTCTTGTCCAGTCCTGTATTTTCACTAGATGTTGTTGGAAAATTCTTGCGGCTATGACTGGGTCTTTGTGTTTGACCATTATCGCCTTGTCATCTGCAAAGGGAGGTGTGATTGTTTGGTTGCTTACTGGAAGATCAGCTGTGTACATAAGATAGAGAAGTGGACCAAGAACATTGCCCTGCGGTACCCCTGCCTTTATCAATGTGATTTCTGATGTTGTCTGTCCATACCTTACAGTAAAATATCTTTCTTTTAGGTAGGATTCCATAATAATGTACAGTGTGTGGGGGAGTGATTTTTTTAATTTAACCCTACTGTCCTGTTCGGGTCTATTTGACCCAAAAAATAATTTATTTCTTATTTTTCAAATTATTACGCGGCGTACCGATTTGGTGTTTCGTGACTTTATTACCTAATATGAGGTCTTTCAATTGCATATGAGATAAACATTCAACTTCCTGATTTTTTTGATAAAAATGAAATTGTTACCTAGGGTACGTTCGGGTCAATGTGACCCGCGTATTTAAACCGTTAAAAATTACCTGTGTATGTGTGTTTAGTTGGCAGTATTCTAAATTAGCAGTACCTGTGTGTTTGTCAGCCGGATACGTCTGTAAATAAAAACAGGTTTCTGCAAGCTAAAACTTGTAAAATAAAGTGTAGTATAGCTGGACGATGTTGCAAACCAAATTATAAATATGACCAACTGGAAAGACATGAATAAAGTTAGTTTCCAAACATACATTGGTCTTTTATTTTTAGCTCGAGTTTATAAGTCCCATGGTGAATCAACTAAAAGTTTATGGAATGAAGAAACGGGTCGTACCATATTTCGATCAACAATGTCGCTTGATATATTTACAAAAAGTTTGCAAGTATGTAATACGTTTTGATAACAAAACTACTAGACAGGATAGAAGACGTTTTGATAAACTTGCGGCAATACGTGAAATTTATGAAACATGGGTAGAAAATGTAAAAAGAAATTTTAACCCTGATGAAAATGTTACCGTCGATAAGCAACTAGTTGACTTTAGAGGTCGCTCTCCCTTCAAATGGTACATTCCAGCAAGCCAGCGAAATATGGCACAAAACTTTGGGGTTTATGTAATTATGAACAGTAAAACTTCTTATGCTCTAAAATTGCAGATCTATACAGAAATGCGTGTGACTTGAGTAGTGTGACTTGAGTAGTGATTTGGAATGCCACAATATAACGTGTATAATAACTTTTTTACATCGTAAAATTTAGGACAATTTCTTCTAAAACAAAGTAAATATAATGCCGGGGATTATAAGTAAAATAAACCGGAGCTTACAGCAAAAATCGCGAATAAAGAAGTTCATAGCTCGTCTTTTTTGCTTCATGCAAGATTTGACAATATTCCCAAAAATAATAAAAATGTTGTTCTTATGAGTACTTTGCATCATGAATCGATGCATCATGCATCACTTTCATCAAATGAAAAAGCCCCAAATTATTTTAGATTACAATTCCAATAAGGAAGCAGTGGATACTCTAGATTAGCTTGTGGGCACGTATACATGTGAGAAGAGATAAATCGCTGGCCAATGATTGTTTTTTATAATCTACTGGACATTTCTGCCTACAACGCGTTCGTGTTATGGGCATCAATAAATATCCAATGGAATACCAATAAATTGGGAAAACGGCGAATTTTTCTTGAGGAATTGGGAAAAAACTAATGAATCCAGTCATCATTTCCAGAAAAAATATACCAATAATTAAAGGCTCTTACGAATTGGTAAAAAGGACACGAGCAGGAACAAGTAGACAAGATGGAAATGCTAGTGAACCGTCTATTAAATCTAACTCCCCCTGCTAAACGAACACGCTGTAAACTTGCCGTAAAAACGATAACAAGACTAATTATTATGTTGTATTATATCACAAACATATTTGTAAAATCCATTCTTTTTATTACTGTCTCAGTTGTAAACTGAATTAAATTTTTGTAGATATTTGTTACTAGGCTTTTTTGAAAGAAAAAAATGCCTTTTGTTTTTGTTAATTAGGTTTAATTTACATTAACAACATAATTTTGGTTTATTAACCATAATTTCTTGTTAATAAAGTTTTATTTATCACCATTAGCTTATTTTATTTCGATTAAGGAGCGTAAACCATAGTTGGGTCATATTGACCCGAACAGTACATTTGTGTAGTTGACTCGAACGGGACAGCAGGGTTAAATAGTAGTCCAGTATGCCAAACCTTATCAAAAGCTTGACTCACATCTAAGAAAGCCGTCGTGCAGTAACTTTTTTGCTCAAATGCTTCATTTATTTCGTCCACTACTCTGTGGATCTGTTCAATTGTGCTATGATCCTTTCTGAATCCGAATTAATGTTCAGGAATCAGGTGGTTTTCTTCTATTATGGGAGTCAGTCGGGTTATGAGTAGCTTTTCTAGGAGTTTACCAAGAACTGGCAGCAGGCTGATTGGTCTGTATGATGTTACTTCATTTATTGGTTTTCCAGGTTTTGGAATAAGTATAAGCTCGGCAACTTTCCATTGGGCAGGGAAGTGTCCTAACCGTAGCACCGCTTTGAATATTGTTGTTACTAGCACAATCCCTTTTCTTGGGAGTTCTTTAATAAGACGGCCTTTGATCAGATCAAACCCTGGAGCCTTATCTGGATTTAAGTTTCTTCTTATTGTCTCATGTACCTCTTTGACCTTGAAGAGTTTTGGAATTTGGGACATTTGATATGGAGCTTCAAGAGTTTATTTGATTTTCGCTTCTATTTCAGGCGTATTTTGCGATGGAAGAGGTTGAAAGACTTCCTCCAGATATTCTCGGAAGGTATTTGCTTTTTCCTCGTCAGTGCGTGCCCATGTTCGGTCTCTTTTACGAATCGGAGGAATTTGTTCATTTTGTCTTTTTAAGTTCTTAACCGCTTTCCATAACGAATAGTCTGTATCTTCTGTACTTGTCAGATTTTCTAAGTATTCGTTAAATGATGCATTCTTTATATTGTTAATAATCTCTTTCAATTCTCTAGAAGCTTTGTCATAATTTATCCTGTTTGTCGGGTATCTATTGCGCTGCCAAATCCTTCGGAGTTTTCTTTTTTCAGCTATTTTCTTTTTTATTATTACTGGGCAGTGTTGTTTTTTTTTGTGATTTGATATTTCTGGTGTTGCATTTTTCGCAGCAGTGTGGATGATGTTTGTTAATTGATTTACTGCAGTTTAAATTTCTGTTTTTGTTTTTAATGATATTTTTAAGTCAATTTCTGCATTAATTTGGTTTCTATATTGTTCCCAATTGGTATTCTTGTTGAACAGCATTACGGGAAGTTCTTTTTCTATAATTGTGGCACTAACTTGTGCTATTATTGGTGTGTGATCAGAATAAAGGTCTAGATTTGATTCTACATTTAGGTAACCAGCTCCTATGCCTTTAACTATGAAGAAATCAAGTAGGTCTGGTATTTTAGCTGGATCCTTGGGCCAGTACGTTGGAGTATTTGTGGATAGGTAACTCAATTGCAGTTCTTGGATGATGTTATATAGTACTCTACCTCTACCTGGCGCTGTTAGTCTTGAGCCCCATGCTATGTTTTTCGCATTGTAATCACCTCCTGCTAGGAACTTGTGACCTAAAGACAAGAAGTATTCTTCCATCTCTTGTTTATTTGGTGGGTAATTTGGTGGGAAGTATGCCGCTGATACTGTTAATGGACCTAGCCAATCTTCAATTACGATACTGGTTGCCTGTAGAAAGTTTTTACTGAATTTAGGTAAATCATAGTGTTTAATTTGGTGTCTGATGAGCACTGCCGTTCCTCCTCTGGCTATCCTGTCAGCTTTTGGATGTGTTGTGTGGTACATTAAATAATTTTTAATATTAAAGTAAGAACTACTGTTAAAGTGGGATTCTGATATTAGAAGAATGTCAATGTCGTTGTGCGCAAGAAATAATTCTACTTCTTGTTTGTGTTTGGCAAGGCCGTTTGCATTCCAAAGGGCAATTTTATACAGTTGGGCCGTTTCTAATTAAGAGATTTGTTAGTTGTGTGAGTTGTTCTCTAAGTGATTTTATTTCTAAGAATTTAGTTACAGTGAATTTTATTTAGGTGTTTTTGGTGTAAAGATAAAATCTTTGGGTTTATAGAGCAAAAATTGAAAAAACACGATTTTCGGGCGCCATTTTGTTTATAAAAAAAGTAGCACAATATCTGCGGACTTTGCATACCTATATTATTAATATATACACTCATAATATTTGATTTCAGCAATAAAATTGCTGGTAAATAACTTTTCCTTGTATTTTGCTAATTAGCTCAGAGTATATTATTTTTTTTTAATTTTATAGTATCCGAGGCTTTATATCGGTTCTTTGAGCCTTGTTTTCTTTTACAATGAGTAGGTTGCTAACCTGGCCCGTTAACCCTCCTCTTTTATCCGGGCTTGGGACTGGCTGTGAGCATAAACGCGGCTTCTTAGCTACTCAATCCACCCAGTCTTCGCGCTGATAGCCCCCAGGCAGAGTTGTATGACAGCATCTAAATACCCACTACGATGTAAAATCGAAATTGATGGGAAAATAATAAAGCAGAAAGCAATGTTTAGATATCTGGGAATAGACATAACTAGTTATGGAGCTGTTGAAGAAAAAGTACAACAAAGCTTAAAACCAAGTAAAGCGGCTGAATCTCTTAATGACACAATCTGGAAGAACAAACACCTAAGGAGAGACACAAAAGCAAGAATCTATAAAGCGACAATTAGACCTATATTGACATACAAGGCGGATACAAGACCTGACCCATCTAAAACAAGACGACTACTATACTACATTCGCTCTCGCGAGATTTTTTTTGACACATTCGGAATAGGAAACATACATCACAAAAATTCCTACCTCACACTATTAACTGCTAAAATCAACTCAAATCAACTTAATCTTTCATTAAAAAAAGAAGAATTATTAGAAATAGTGGGAGTGTCTACTAATCTCATAAAATTTTGTGAAGTTTATTTCTACAAAATATTTTTATTTTGTACAATAAATTATTTTCTCATTTGCTATCAATACATTATAATGGTTTAAATAAATAATAATTGATTGGCGTAAGGTTTATGTTATTTTTTATGTCTGTTTAATATTAGTAATATTGGATATGAGCAGGTGCGTTGGTTTTGTAGTAATTTCCAGTCACTTCTGACAACTGAACTTTTCAAAAAAGAAATTACTAACCTCAGTGTCAAAAAAAAATCTCGCGAGAGCGAATGTAGTATAGAAACAACAGAGATGAAAATACTGCGACGGATATCAGCAAAAAGTCTGTGGGATAGGGAGAGAAGCGAAAATATAAGAAGAGCATGCAATGTAGATGACATAATTGGATGGGTGACAGAATTGAAATAGGAGTGGATCGAACACATTAGTAGAATAACAGAGGATAGGATAGTATGAGTAGCAAGAAACAAGTCACAAAATAAACGAAAAAGTATTGGCAGACCAAGAAAAAGATGATGAGTTAATTTAAACAATTTAGGAGGCAATATTGAAGAAGAAACAGGCTTAAAGCCTACTTACAAGGACAAAGAAGAAGAGGTTTTATAGTATGATATAACGGCAAACTGCATGATTTAGTGCACCATCATACTCCCCTTTGTTATTTTAGCATTTAAGTGTCTTCACTGCGTTTGCCTTTACATTTTATTAGACGAAAACACAGTTTTGCTTTTACTAAAGTATGCTTATCACGCTCATCGCTTATAGGTCTGGATCCTGCGTATGAAAAAAAAGTTGATTAATAGCAAGCTGAAAATTTGTTAATAGCTTAAGGGTGTCTAGTCTTATAAACTTTGATATATGGGAACACTGGAACAGGGGCAGTTTTAATTTTGGAAAGGGTTAAAAATTTGGAACGGCCAGACCACGAAAACGGCACATTTATTTTGTCCGACAGAATAGACTTAAACTCTCCCAACAGAGATTAAACTCTCATGCAAAAATAAGACTGCTATTTATCACCAAATGGGCGTTTTAATGAGTGGAACATGTAGAATATGTCAAATGACAGGAATTATGACAGGTGATAAATAGCAGTCTGATTTTTGCATGAGAGTTTAATCTCTGTTCGGAGAGTTTAAGTCTATTCTGTCGGACAAAATAAATGTACCGTTTTCGTGGTCTGACCGTTCCAAATTTTTAACCTGTTCCACAATTAAAACTGCCCCTGTTCCAGTGTTCCCATATATCAAAGTTTATTCGACTAGACACCCTTAAGTTATTAACAAATTTTTAGCTTGCTATTAATCAACTTTTTTTTCATACGCGGGATCCAGACCTATTATACATGCAAGTTATTTCGTCCCTAATAACAATATTAACCATCCATTTTAAGTTTCACATCTGTTGAAGTCCTGTGATGATGATCACAGTTTTTTTATTTTTGATCGATTAAATAAATGTCTTGCAGCTGATAAATGCATTTAAGTTTAACAAGGCTTCTACATCAACAAATTTCAACAAAATTGAATTGGTGTGTGTGGTACACCAATATACATTTATATAAACAACTACGATTGAACGATCACCCAGAGATAAATTTCAATTTTGAAATTAGTTAAAAACGTTTTAGGATTAAACTCGACTTTTCCCAAAAAATGTTTCCTGCAATATATTGTATACACCATGGGATTTATATTTTTAGATTTATCCATGCTATGTTGATTTTAGTTGAGCAGCTCAATTCTAAATTTGTCATGTTTTTTCAAATCGAATATTTGACAAGTAATTTCGATTGGAATTTGCCGAGTTAGCGTTTACTAATTTGTATTAAAATATTTAATGGAAACGGGAATACTGCGTTATTACAAAAAAGAACTGATTTAGGGGAGGACCAATTTTCAGATTTTTTAAATCCCTTTTACATGAAGTGTTTAGAATGAATTCCTCCGTTTCTTTCACAAACAACAGCATTGTCCTTGTGCATAATTAATTGTGGAAAATGGGCGCTCTTACGTATTTTTTATTATTTTTATGATTTCTATACAAATACGAAGCACGTTTTCGAGAATATGACATAAAGAATCTAAGTCAATCGGAAGAGGAAGATATTGAGCAGCAGTTACCTGATGTCCCCTAAAGTAACGCTATTTGCTAATACTAGACTATGTTAACAGTATGTTAATTTAGATATTTAATTTTTATCGGATATACCACATTTTACATTCAGGTAATAATTATTGCAAAGTAGTATAGTATGGCTTTTCGTGGATTTTAATGCTTTTTTACCATTCTGGCTTCGATAAAATTATATTCTTCCTGGAAGTGAAAAATTTAGAGAACAAAGTTATATAAAGTATGTTAACAACTTTTGTGCTTCTACCAATATTAATCTCCAATATAGCTCCAATACAGCAACCAACTTCCTTGAATTTTTCATCCCAATCCATATATACAATAACACTAAAGGCGTTGTAGACCCTGACCAACAAAACTTTGGTTATTTCCTTTATATTTTTGAAGTTATACTTCTTTAGGCATGAGGGTGAAATTTTTACATTCCCTGACGCATGCGCACGCCGACAATATGGTATTAGTCGCTACATCTTTATGTAGCGCAAATAAGGAGTGCGTGAAAAGAATATATTATTAGTTTTTTAGTAAATATATTTATTATCATTTTTGTGTTTTTGGATTTGTCTTCATCGGGAATAAGATATTTTATAATAATAGTAAGTATATTTAAAGTATTTTTGTATACTGGCAAAGCAAAGGGAATATAGCTCAGTGGTAGAGCGTGTGACCGGAGATCGAGAGGTCGCCGGTTCGAATCCGTGTGTTTCCTATTTTTTTTTTATTTTTGGTATTGTTTTAATAAAAATTTTTGGAAAGTAGTAAGTAAAAATTAGTTTAATCTTTAAATAAAATACAAATAACATGTTGAAAGTATAAATATTTATTTCGTTGAAATCATATAATAGAAATATAACTTCTTACGTGCGTACAAAGTACACACACATTATTTTTTAATCCCATGCCTTTTCGATCGATATCTCTTACTCCTATTTCGGATAAGTCTTGCTTGATTTTGTTTAACCATTTCTTCTTTGGGCATCACTTTCTTCCACTTTTCTTCCTTCTTCGGTAGTCGCTTAACATTTCGGTTTTCTGACGTTTATATGATCTAACCAAGTCATATTATAGCTCTGTTGATTCGTAGTCTGGGCTGATTATCGGAGAATAGGCCATTTTTGGGAAAAGTTATTTACCAGCAATTTTATTTCTGGAATCGAATTATAAGATCCTATATATTAATAATAGAGGTATGCAAAGTCCTCAGATAGTATGCTACTTTTTTTATAAACAAAATGGCGCCCGAAAATCGTGTTTTTTACAATTATTGCTCTATAACTTCTAAGATTTTAACTTTACAACAAAAACACTCAAATAAAAATTCACCGTGATTAAATTCTGCATAGAGACGTGATTTTGCCGATCTGCTCCGACGAAAATTTTCCTCGAAAAATGCGGGTTTTCCCAACAAAATCTTTTATATACAAAGAAAGTTTTAGATAAGTAATTATCTACCAATATATTAAATAACTTGGTAACTTAAAAGCCTTCTTGGTTTAGATTATAGCTCCAGAAGCTGGTGAAAATTAAACTAATATTCTGGCAACAATTCAATTGTTAATTAATAATTTAAATAATTTACGATCGCAATAATAACCAAAATAATTATAATACACTGATCAAACTTTGAAATCTTATAAAGATGAGATGCCTATTTAACATTTTGTCGACAAAATATTATTTTTTTGTTTTTTTGCAAAATCTTTAAATGTTTAAAAAAATAGTTATAAACAAATTAACGTTTCTCAGACAGTTTTTATTATATTATAATTTAAAAAAATAGCTAAAATGCGTATTTCAAATATCTTGAAAATTAATGCTTTAAAACTTTTTTGCAACCATTTGCAAAAAAGTTATGAAACAGCAAAATTAACATACGATTACTATGGTGCTTATATATTTTTTTAATTCTTTCAAAGCGTAGAAGTGAGTTTAAAGTACAAGCTAATTATTTACAAAAAAATATCGATTATCAGTTTAATGGTTATATTTTAATTAAAGATTATATATATATTTTTTTTGTAATTTACACGCGTGAAAGTAGACTAATACAGTACTGTAGCTAAAATTTTCACTCGGAGCGACGATGGGCCGCGCAACGTACACTTTTAATAAAATATATGCTGCGTGTCAGTCGCTTCGAGTGAACATTTTAGCTCCGACTCTGTATCAGGCCTACTTTTGCGCTAAAAATTAGAAAAAAAAATTATTTTTATCTTTGATTAAAATATAACCATTGCACTAATTTTTGACATTCTCTGTGAGTAATTAGTTTGTACCATAGACTCACATTTAAGCTTTGAAACAATTTAAACAAATTATAAACAACGGAGATCTCGTATATTTATTTTGCTGTTTTATAATTTTTTGCAAATAATTGTAAAAATTTTTTAAGCATTCATTCTCAAGACCTATGAAATACGCATTTTAAGTATTTTTAGAATTAGAATATAATAAACAATTTCTGAGAGATGTTAATTTGTTTATAACAATTTATTTTAAACATTTAAAGATTATGCAAAAAAATGAAAAATTTATATTTTGTCGACAAAATATTAAATAGGTATCACACCTTTATAATCTTTCTAAGTTTGATCAATGTCTCATGATTATTTTGGTTGCTATTGCGACTGTAAATTGTTAATTAACAATTGAATTACTGCTAAAATATTCGATTCATTTTTACCGGCTTCTGAATTTATAATCTATACCAAGAAAGCTTTTATTTCACCAAGCTATATAATTATTGATAAATAATTATTGGCCCAAAAAATTTATTTGAAAATTCGAGATTTTGTTGGGAAAACTCACATTTTCCGGGGAAAATTTTCGTGGGAGAAAATTGGGAAAAACTTTGCCACTATGTAGAATTAAATTGGGGTGAATTTTTATTTGAGTGTTTTTGGTGTAAAGCTAAAATCTTCGAAGTTAATTGAAAAAAATACGATTTGTCGGCGCCATTTTGTTAATAAAAAAGTAGCACACTATCTGCGGACTTTGCATACCTATATTAATAATATATAGGATCTTATAATTCGATTCCAGCAATAAAGTTGCTGGTAAATAACCTTTCTTTGTACTTTACTAATTAGTCCAGCGTATTATAACTATTTTTTTTTTCAAAATTTAAAGATTATGCAACAAAAAGAAAAATTTATATTTTGTCGATAAAATATTAAATAAGCATCTCCTCTTTATAATCTTTATAAGTTTGATCAATGTATCCTTATTATTTTGGTTATTATTGCGATCGTAATTGTTAACTTACAATTGAATTGTTGCTAAAATATACATTTAATTTTCACCGGCTTCTGGAATTACAATCTATACCAAGAAAGCTGTAATGTCACTAAGTTATTTAATTATTGATTAATAATTACTTACCTAAAACTTTATTTGAAAATTAGAGTTTTTGTTAGGAAAACCCGCATTTTCCGAGGAAAATTTTCGTCGGAGCAAATCGCTAAAAACAGATTTCTATGCAAAATTTAATTGCGGTGAATTTTTATTTGGATGTTTTTGCGGTAAAGTTAAAATCTTCGGAGTTACAGAGAAATAATTGAAAAAAATACGATTTGTCGGCGCTATTTTGTTTATAAAAAAAGTAGCACACTATCTGCGGACTTTGCATACCTATATTATTGCTGGTAAATAACTTTTCCATGAATTTTGCGAATTAGCCCAGAGTATCGTAGTTTGCCGTAGTTTCCCATATATCCTGTTCGTCATCTCCAAATATTCTTTGCGGTCTGTGTTCTTCCGAAAATTATTTTGAGTATTTTCTTTTCCAGATATATATTTATTTATTTTCTATCTGTTGGTTAATAATCCACATTTCGTTGATAAACATCACTGGGAGTCTTATTTTGCGAGTCTATGAGACACTTAAAGGCCATTCTTGGCACATTTTTGCTTCCAGTATTGAATTTGGTGCATCTATCGCTCTTATCTCCTACGGAGGTCTCTTGTCTATCTATTTTCCTTCTTTTCCCGTGTTTTCGCTTTGCGGTTCTTGTTTTAATTTGACAATTACTAATGTATGGTTACTGTTGGTATCTACCCCACTATAACTCCTGCAATCGATTTTTGCCTTATCATGTTTGCGTTCTATTAGGACATGGTCTATCTGAGTTTTTACTTTTTATCGTGGGAGATCCATGGTACTTTATTCTACAATTAAACCAGTAGATTTTAACAGAACTTCAACCACGATTTTCTAAGTCCTGCCCTTTGCAATACTGGAAGGTTAGAAAAGGTACTTACAATTTATGGAAAAATCCACAGGTTTCCTGTGACATTTTCCTGGGAAAATTAGATTTTCCAAGAGGAAAAAAATGTAAAGTTGCGATGAATTTTTGAGTCCTGACATATCCATAGAATGACAGGATACTATCAATTTTATGAAGAAAATTTTTTGGGCAGGAGGGTTGCAAAAGGACTAAGAGTATATATGGATATACGAACATGTAATGAAAATAATGAAATTTTCATAATTTTCTGAGTCCTGTCAACTTAATAAATTAAACATAATTATTTGAAAATGATCGAAAAAATGTTGGATTCACGTCTCCTAATTTTTAACTGCACTTGTCCCTTGGAAAATTCTGTGGAAAATTTAATTTTCACCCTGGTTCCGTGATTTTCTGAGTCATAAAATAAATTGTATTATAAAATAAATAATTTAAGTAGATATTATTCAAAATGGCAGGATGTTTAGTTACACCTTTTTTACTACACATAGTTAAAAATGTGTAAGAAAATTCGTGGAAAGTTACACGATTTTCTGAGTCATGCCATTTTGGACATATCTCAAGAATGTTAATATAAAGCTATTTACAAAGAGGCAGGATGGTTTTGTAGTTATTTCGTGTATAAAAATAAAATTTTAAGTCAGTAAAATTATTGCAGGTTGTTATACAAACATATTCATATCACCACAATTTTCTGAGTCATGCCATGTCAAGTACATACGCTTAAAAACTCTAATCTAAACCGTTTACAACGTGGCAGGATAACCGCAAAGATATTTAATATATAAAAATTAATTTTTACATCGTTAAAAGAATCGTACAGTATTAAATATTATTTTCCTGAGTAATGTCTCGGATTTTTACACACCTTTCAAATCTAATACCAAACTGTAACCTATTTATTTTAAGCGATTAGATCCTATTTGTATCTAAGTAAACGTAATAAAAGTAATAGAAAAAAATCAATAACTTTACAACTAATTAGTTATAGTAGGGATTGAACCTATTATACAGAGTGTCCAGAAACTCTTCTAACAATCGAACCTCGGAGATTCCTTAGATAATTTTAAGAAAATTTAACTCAATTTACCTCGTCCGAAAATGCTTCCCAAGGAAGTTAGAGCTCTTTAAATATGGCGTATTCTAATTAGTTTTTTTTTTAAATAGTTCCAGAACACTTTTATTTAGAAAATCGAAAACTGCTACACCTATTTATCTTTCAGAGATAAATCGATTCCATCATTTGTCAATTTTTAGTACCGGTCATAGGCGTCCGTTTAAGGTAGGAAAACGGATATTTTATCGCATAACTTTTCTGTGTTTAACTTTAAAACATTTTTGACACTTGATTATTAAACTATGGGGTATTCTTGTAGGTACTAAAAGGTACTCTTGCTTTAAGTCGGTAGGATACGACATGTTCCAGAAAAATCGATTGGAAAAATTTTTCGGTTTTTGAATTTGAAAGAAAAAATAAAAAAAACTATTCAGAAAAACGAAAACTGGTACGTTTATTTCTCATCCAGAGATGAATATTTCATCAATTGTCAATTTCTAGTATCGGTCATAGGCGTCCGTCTTGGGTAGATCAACGAAATTTCATAACTTGCAGTAATTGTTAAGCATTTTTGACAGTAGAGTATTAAATTATGAGGTATTCTAACACCAAAAGTTACGCTTGCTTTAAGTCGGTAAATACAACGTTTTTTTACAAGAGTACTGTTAAGTACTAGAATACCTCACAATTTAATAATATAATGTCAAAAATGCTTTAAAGTTAAAGACAAAAAAGTTATGCGATAAAATAACCGTTGCCCTACCCAAAAGGGACTCATATGACCGGTACTAGAGATTCGCAATTGATGGAATCGATTTATCTCTGGAAGATAAAAAGGCGGACCAGTTTTTGTCTATCGAAATAAAAGCGTTCTGGAGATAAAAAAAAATCTTCAAAGAGCTCTAGCTCTCTTAAGAAACATTTTTGGATATGTGAATTGTGTTAAATTGTCTTAAAATTGTCTTAGGAATCTTAAAATTATATATAGGGTGTTCCATTAAAAAATATAACTTTGTGTCACCCTGTCAATACGGGTAGCCCTGTATATTAGAAAATATTTTTAAATTATGATCCTCCCTTTGCCCCACGTTTTACATAAATAACTTTTTTTCGTATCCCTTACGACAAACGAGTAATTGGAATTTGTCACATTAATGCCCCACCCTGTAGACGAAATAACTATAAAAACATCCTGCCTCTTTGTAAATAGACTTATATTAAGATTTTTTAAACATATGCAAAATGGCATGACTCAGAACATCGTGGAATTTTTCACAAATTTTCTTACAATTCTAAGACTCCTGCCATCTTACAAGAACCATCTAACCTTCCTGCCAAGTACCGAAAAAGTATTGATTGCATTTGAGTATTATAACTTTTTAAAGGCAGGACTCAGAAAATTACGAAACCAGGGTAAAAATTTTGCGCATAATTTTCCAAGGGATAAGTATAGTTAAACAGTAGGAGACGTCATGCCAACATTTTTTTTGATCATTTTGAAATAAATATGTTTAATTTATTTAGTTGGCAGGACCCAGAAAATCATGAAAATTTCATTATTTTCCTTACATGTTTGTATACATACTCCGTTAGCCCGTTTGCAACCATCCTGCCCAAAAAATTTTCTTCATAAAATCCATAGTATCCTGTCATTCTACGGATATGGCAGGACTTAGAAATTCAACGCAAAACCCTATTTTTATTTTCTGGGAAAATCTAAATTTTACAAGAAAATGGCACAGGAAATTTGTGGATATTTCCACAAATTGTAAGTACCTCGTCTACCCTTCTAGTATTGCAAAAGGCAGGACTTAGAAAATCGTGGCTGAACTTCTGTATAATATCTCCCGGTCTAAATAATGATCTATGATTTAACAAATCAGATGTCCTTCATATTGATCATTTTCTAAATTATTTTATTACAGATTATTTTATTATTATAGTTCTTCCACTCTATCTTTGCAAATGCATAAAATTATTCACGGATTACTTTTTATACTAGGTCTCTTTTTAAATCACAGAAACTAGTACCGCAAAATTAAGCGTCTTGTCCTTAAAAATCACAATAATTTAAAAAAAGTTAAACAATACATGATGTCTTTGATACCTTGGTGACTATGAATTTTGAGACGCTTATAATTTTCAGTGAGAGTGATATAGATCGTCCCAAACCCTTTTTTCAGTGCGTCACAAATTATCGAATTCTCTCTAACGCATTACAGTTGAAAGTGGCAGAAAAAAACGTAGGTACCTCTGTGATCATTATACATTGAACTTAGAAAATTATGTATTCCTTGACAGGTATTTGCATATTAAAACGGATTTATGCTTACAGATGTATAATTGGTTGGCGATTAAAATTCTCTAAATAGATAACCAATCAGTGAGGCGAGTAAAGATAATTTGGCACAAAAATAATCGATCATATGGTAAAATGACGATTGTAATTTTTTCTAGGTTAGTACTTTTCTGCGACGTAAATATAAATATTTTATTTCATTATTGGTATATTCGGACATTGTATAGAGAAATTTGATTTTATATTTATTTATTTTTACAATGAAATATTTGAAATATTAATATCCTGAAAAATATTTGTATAAATATTCATTTTTTTATATAAATATAAATATAAATATAAATATAAATATTCTGTCAACTGTCAGATTTAAATATCATGTCTGTAATGATTTGTGACATTGGGTGCGTTCGGACGACCACAGCGGCTGGACAGCTGAGCCAGCAGTAGCTGTCAGACGTCACCGCTGGAAGTCAGCCGCTGAGAGATTTACTAAGCTTTCCCTATCACGGCTGGATACAACCACTCAGCCGATTTCTGCTGACAGTCAGCCGCTATGGTCGTCCGAACGCACCCATTCTTAAAATCCTATATGAGGTCAAAACTAATGATGCACTGACAAAAGGGTTTGTGATCCACTATATTAGCGCATTTGTCGTGTTTATTGGTTTATTTTCATTTACTGTTTATTTGGTTTTATAATTAAAAAAATAAATATGATATTTCAGTTAAATAACGGACGAGTTGCAATTCTGACTTTTGGGTCCCCAGACAAAGACTAATACTATATTAGTAATATCGTATTGTTAACTCACTGTTTCCCAAAATGTGTGATTTATTAAAAATATTAACTCTTTTTTATGTAATTCACTCGACAGTTTTGTATTTCTCAACCCTAGGTAATATTAAATCTTCCTAACAATATTAACTTTGTTGTTGTGACTTTTTAAAATTTATTTAATACCGTTTTATTTATCTTTATAATGTATCTGCTAGTAATAATCGGTATGATGTTTAAGCTGTGTAATATTCAATCCATCAGTATCCTCAATAGTGAAACAGATTAAAGACTTCAATAAATAAAACTTGACTATCTAAATTGATTGACTATCTAAAAAATCTCTATGCAGAGGAAGAACAAATGATGGTAGAACCGGAAACACCAGAGATTACCACAAATGAAGATGTTAATATAAGGACACAGGAAGTACGAAAAACACTCGAAAAGCTGAAGAACAGAAAAGCTGCAGGTAAGGATGGAATACCAAACGAATTACTGAAATATTGTGGAGCAGCAATGACAGAACAATTAACAACATTAATTAACAAAATCATAAAACACAATAAAATACCGTAAGAATGGAAAACGAGCGAACTAATTCTACTATTCAAAAAAGGAGATAAAAAGCAGCCAGAAAACTACAGAGGTATCAACTTGTTAGATATTACGCTAAAACTTACAACTAAAATTTTACAAGACCTAATGAATCAGAGGATAAGTTTAGCGGATGAACAACAGGGTTTTCGTACTGGAAGATCGTGTACAGATGCAATATTCATCATAAAGCAAATTACTGAGAAACTACTAAAGTATAATAGACCAGCATTTGTATGTCTGATTGACATGAAGAAAGCATTTGACAGAGTAACACTCAAAGAGCTAATCCATCTACTGTATAATAGAGAAGTCCCTGTAAATATCATAAAAACGAGATATAGAAAACATCTACCAAAACAACAAAATGGAAGACAAATAGATGGACAACTTACAGAACCTATAGATATAGGCAGCGGGATAAGACAGGAAGACTCATTGAGTCCTATGCTCTTCAATTTAATCATGGATGAAATCATCGAAAACGTCAACAAAAGACGAGGATATAGAATGGGAAACAAAGAAGTAAAAAAAATACTATGCTACGCAGATGACGCAATATTGATAGCCGAAGATGAAGATAGTCTGAAAAGATTAGTCCACAGATTTAACATAAGGGCAAAAGAATTTAATATGGCAATTTCATCTCAGAAAACCAAAACAATAGTAATCAGTGAAGAACCAATAAGACGTAAAATAGAAATTGATGCTATCAGTATTGAACAAGTTATGGAAATAAAATACCTAGAACTTACATTGTCAAGTTACGGAGACCTGGGTAAAGAAATGAGAAATCAAGTACAAAGAGCAAATAGACTAACAGGATGCCTTAATTACACTATATGGCGAAACCAACATATTAACACTGAGATGAAGTCGAGAATTTTTAAAGCAGGTGTAAGACCAATAATGAGAGATGCATCAGAAACAAGACCCAATACAGCCACAACACAAAGAATACTTTAAACGGCAGAGATGAGAGTACTGAGAAATATTACAGGAAATACACTGAGAGATCGAAATGGGAGTGAAGATATTCAGAAGAAAATGTAACGTACAGCGTATAAATGAATTGACACTAAATAGAAAAAGGGAATGGAACAACCACATAACCAGAATGGGGGAGACACATGTGGTCAAAATAGCAAGAGATAAATCATCAATCGGTAGAAAAAGTATCGACCGACCATGCAAAAGATGGAGTGACAACCTTCCATAGAGGTATCAATCTGCCAATGAACAAGCAGAATTGCTTATAAAGAGAAGGAAGAACAAGAAGAATAAAATAAATTTATAAAATACGTCCACCGGGATAATAGCCATTTTTTAATTATTACATTATATCATTGAAAATCAATCATGACGTTTGGGCAAAGATAAAATGGAACAACTATAGAACAACACTCTACAAAAACTTTTACTTTGTGACTAAAATCACCTTCTATTTAAATTTTTTGTTTTGATTAATTTATATGTGTGACACATCATACATGATAGCGATTTACTTTGTGCCGGTGTATTTTTATATGGTTTATACTACATAATCCCGTTGAGGTGTTAATTACAAGGCATTTTTACTGGTGACACAAAAATCACATTTGGCATTCGCTCCTACCTATTAACAAGTCCCCAACAAATTAATGCCGAATACACATCCAGAATAATTTACGAAGATTAAAAATTCGAAATATCACATAACAGATAATCCATAAATGTAACAGAAATATTTCACATGGGATTTGCTGAGCGAGGGAGTCGATTTTTTGGAAATTGTTTTTAAAATTGGGTTATTGCGATATAGAAAAATAGTCAATATGTATTGTTTTAATAGGCGAGCAGTGAATCCCTGAAAGTGTGTTAGTTTACGATAAACCCTCTGACTACCGGGGAATTGTGACAAAAATGTTTGAATCATAACTGTATAGCGAAAAAATAATATTGTTCATGCACAAGAAAATTGACGAAAAAGTAAAAGAAGTACTAGAAACAAAGTAATTAGAGATATAGAAGAAAATCGGAAGAACAACCAAGTAAAGCGATTATTTAATAGACCGGGCAGTATCGTCGCCCCCGCTAGCGCAATTATTCCGATTCGATTTTTTTGCACAAACTTACTCAAAAGGAGGTCCTTATAACATATCCTCAGGGTGCCGGGCGGTGCCGTGGTCGAAAAATTTTTTAAACAATTTTTTTTAAACAAATTCACAAAAATAATTTTTTTATTTCCAACAATTTTTTTTAGATAATTTGGGTCATTCTGAGCAAAAAAGTTCTCCTGTCATTTTTCTCTAAAATTGACTGTTGTCTAGTTATACGCGCTTAAAATTTTGAAAAATGCGAAAATGGCCATTTTCAAGGCTTCATAACTCGATTAAAAATGATTATTATGAAATTCAAAAAGTGTCAAAATTAAGATTCAAATACCTTCTTCAACATCCTGAAGAGATTTTTGTCACTATTTTATTACAAAGCTATTATTTTTAGTTATTAACAATTAGCGGTATAGTCAAACTGTATCGTCGCCCCCGTTAGCGGAACTATTTCGATTCGATTTTTTTGCACAAACTTACTCAAAAAGAGGTCTTTATAACATATCCACAGGGTACCGGGCGGTGCCGTGGTCAAAAAATTTTTTACAAAATTTTTTTTAAACAAATTCACAAAAATAATTTTTTCATTTCCCACAATTTGTTTTTAGATAATTTAGATCATTATGAGTAAAAAAGGTCTTTGGTCATTTTTTCTAAACTTGACTGTTGTCGAGTTATACGCGATTAAAAATGTGAAAAATGCGAAAATAGCCATTTTCAAGGCTTCATAACTCGACTAAAAATTATTATTATGAAATTAAAAAAGTTACATGATCAAGATTCAAATACCTTCTTCAGCGTCCTGAAGAGATCTTTGTCATTATTTTATTACAAAGCTGTTATTTTTAGTTAAACTATTAGCGCTATAGTCCAACTGTATCGTCACCCCCGTTAGCGGAACTATTTCGATTAGATTTTTTTTGCACAAACTTACTCAAAAAGAGGTCCTTATAACATATCCACAGGGTTCCGGCCGGTGCCGTGGTCTAAAAATTGTTTAAACAATTTTTCGACCACCGGCCGGCACTCTGTGGATATGTTATAAGGACCTATTTTTGAGTAAGTTTGTGCAAAAAAATCTAATCGAAATAGTTCCGCTAACGGGGGCGACGATACATTTGGACTATACTGCTAATTGTTAATAACTAAAAATAACAGCTTTGTAATAAAATAATGACAAAAATCTCTTCAAGACGCAGAAGAAGGTATTTCAGTCTTGATTTTGTCACTTTTTGAATTTCATAATAATCATTTTTAATCGAGTTATGAAGCCTTAAAATGGTCATTTTCGCATTTTTCAAATTTTTAATCGCATATAACTCGACAACAATCAATTTTAGAGAAAAATTACAAGGGACCTTTTTTGCTCAGAATGACCCAAGCTATCTAAAAATAAATTGTTGGAAATGAAAAAATTATTTTTGTGAATTTGTTTAAAAAAATTGTTTAAAAAATTTTTCGACCACGACACCGCAAGGCACCCTATGGATATGTTATGAGGACCTATTTTTGAGTAAGTTTGTGCAAAAAAATTTGATCGAAATTGTTCCGCTAACGGGGGCGACGATACAGTTAGACTATAGCGCTAATTGTTAATAACTAAAAATAACAGCTTTTGAATAAATTAATGACAAAAACTTTTCCAGAACGCTAAAGAAGGTGTTTGAATCTTGATTCTGTCACTTTTTGAATTTCATAATAATCATTTTTGATCGAGTTATGAAGCCTTGAAAATGGCCATTTTCGCATTTTTCAAATTTTTAATTCCGTATAACTCGATAAGAGTCAATTTTAGAGAAAAATGACAAGAGACCTTTTTTGCTCGGAATGACCCAAGTTATCTAAAAAAAATTGTTGGAAATAAAAAAATTATTTTTGTGAATTTGTTTAAGAAAAATTGTTTAAAAAAATTTTCAACCACGGCACCGCCCGGCACCCTGTGGATGTGTTACTAGGACCTCTTTTTGAGTAAGTTTGTGCAAAAAAATCTAATCGAAATAGTTCCGTTAACGGGGGCGACGATACAGTTGGACTATAGCGCTAATTGTTAATAACTAAAAATAACAGCTTTGTAATAAATTAATGACAAAAATCTCTTCAGAACGCTGAAGAAGGTATTTGAATCTTGATTTTGTCACTTTTTGAATTTCATAATAGTCATTTTTGATCGAGTTCTGAAGCCTTAAAAATTGCCATTTTCGCATTTTTCAAATTTTTAATCGCGTATAACTCGACAAAAGCCAATTTTATAGAAAAATGACAAGAGACCTTTTTTGCTCAGAATGACCCAGATTATCTAAAAAAAATTTTTGGAAATAAAAAAAATTATTTTTGTGAATTTGTTTAAGAAAAATTGTTTAAAAAATTTTTCAAACAGCACCGCCCGGCATTCTGTGGATGTGTTACAAGGACCTCTTTTGAGTAAGTTTGTGCAAAAAAATCTTATCGAAATAGTTCCGTTAACGGGGGCGACGATACAGTTGGACTATAACGCTAATTGTTAATAACTAAAAATAACAGCTTTGTAATAAATTAATGACAAAAATCTCTTCAGAACGCTGAAGAAGGTATTTGAATCTTGATTTTGTCACTTTTTGAATTTCATAATAGTCATTTTTGATCGAGTTCTGAAGCCTTAAAAATTGCCATTTTCGCATTTTTCAAATGTTTAATCGCGTATAACTCGGCAACAGCCAATTTTATAGAAAAATGACAAGAGACTTTCTTGATCAGAATGACCCAAATTATCTAAAAAAAATTGTTGGAAATAAAAAAATTATTTTTGTGAATTTGTTTAAGAAAAATTGTTTAAAAAATTTTTCAACCACGGCACCGCCCGGCACCCTGTGGATGTGTTACAAGGACCTCTTTTTGAGTAAGTTTGTGCAAAAAAATCTAATCGAAATAGTTCCGTTAACGGGGGCGACGATACAGTTGGACTATACCGCTAATTGTTAATAACTAAAAATAATAGCTTTGTAATAAAATAGTGACAAAACTCTATTCAGGATGTTGAAGAAGGTATTTGAATCTTGATTTTGTCACTTTTTGAATTTCACAATAATCATTTTTGATCGAGTTATGAAGCCTTGAAAATGGCCATTTTCGCATTTTTCAAATGTTTAATCGCGTATAACTCGACAACAGTCAATTTTAGAGAAAATGACAAGAGACCTTTTTTGCCCAGAATGACCCAAATTATCTAAAACAAATTGTTGGAAATAAAAAAATTATTTTTGTGAATTTGTTTAAGAAAAATTGTTTAAAACATTTTTCAACCACGGCACCGCCCGGCACCCTGTGGATGTGTTACAAGGAGCTCTTTTTCAGTAAGTTTGTGCAAAAAAATCTAATCGAAATAGTTCCGTTAACGGGGGCGACGATACAGTTGGACTAACTAAATTGTTATAACTAAAAATAACAGCTTTGTAATAAATTAATGACAAAAATCTCTTCAGAGCGCTGGAGAAGGTATTTGAATCTTGATTTTGTCACTTTTTGAATTTAATAGTAATCATTTTTGATCGAGTTCTGAAGCCTTGAAAGTTGCCATTTTCGCATTTTTCAAATTTTTAATCGCGTATAACTCGGCAACAGCCAATTTTATAGAAAAATGACAAGAGACCTTTTTTGCTCAGAATGACCCAAATTATCTAAAAAAAATTTTTGGAAATAAAAAAATTATTTTGTCAATTTGATTAAAAAAAAATTGTTTAAAAAATTTTTCGACCACGGCACCCTGTGGATATGTTATAAGGACCTCTTTTTGAGTAAGTTTGTGCAAAAAAATTGAATCGGAATAATTGCGCTAGCGGGGGCGACGATACTGCCCGGTCTATAAGGGAATTTCAGAGATTAAGGCCGGGTACGAAACAAGAACATGAAACTTCTTTCAAAACGACAGCGGTCAGCTGTAAGCTTATTACTGACAACGAAATCTTAAAAACTGGGAAGGAATATATATGTAAACTGTGAGGAAAATCTAGCTGAAGCATATCAAACATAGAAGTGCATACAGCTAAAATAGAAGACCAATACCTGACATACGAAGAAGTGACGCAGTAAAAAGTCTGTAAGCTTATTAGATATTTATAGATTACGAAGAGTCATTTGATAGAGTATATATCGGCGGTACGGAATAAGAATGACGTAACTGCAAATAGACAATTTTTTCAGGAGAGCAAAAAAACGATTTTTAAATATTTTAAATAGGCATTAAATGAGGAGTAAGCGTTTATTCTTACAATGATGACTTTTATTTTTATCCCTATCGGTTCCAATTTGATTATCTTATTTTAATCCCCCATTTTCAACCCTTTTTACAGTTGCGTCATTAAAAATGTTTAAATATTTAAAATAGTGATTATATAAAGAGTAATACTCCGGAGCATCGGTATGACGTTTATTCTTACAATGATGGCTTTTAGTTTCATCCCTATTGGTTCGAATTTCATTATCTTAATTTAATCTCCCCATTTTCATCCCTATCTACAGTTACGTCATTCTTAGTCTGAAAATTTTTCTTTACAAAAAAACTATTTTTAATATTTATTATGCCGTTTATCCTTATAGCGATGGCTTTTATTTTCATCCCTTCTTTTTCTTCTTCGTCTAGCCATTCACGTCCACATCTGAACATAAGCCTCTTCAAGTCTTCCTTTCCATTGTTTTTTGTCGTACGCTACTTGTAGCCAATTTTTCCCGGCAGTTCGTTTCAGATCATCTGTCCATCAAATAGTAGGTCTGCCTCTGGGTCTTTTGTGTTCGTATGGTCTCCAGGTTAGAATTGTTCTATGCCATTTGTTAAGATCGCTCCTAGCTACATGTCCAGCGTATTCCCATTTCAATTTGAGTGATTTTTTACCACATCGGTGACTTTGGTTTTCTGTCTTATCCATGTGTTTGTTTTCCTGTCCTTAAGTGATATGCCAAGCATTGCTCTTTCCATCGCGTGTTGAGTGACTCTGAGTATGTTCATATTCTCTTTTGTGATTGTCCATGTTTGTGCCCCATATGTTAATATCGGAATAATGCATGCATCAAATACTTTAGATCTAAGATGTAGTTGAATTTGCTGATTTCTGAATATATAGTTCAGTTTACCGAATGCTGCCCATGCTAGCTATCTTCTTCTTTTTATTTCTTCCGTTTGAATTTCCCTATTTATTATTATTTTTTATCCTAAGTATTTATATTTTCAACTTTTTCTATAACTTTGTTGTTTATTATTGTCATCGTTTCTTCGGAGCGCATGACTTTTGTTTTGTTTAAATTCATTTTCAGTCCTACTTTAGAAGATTCTGTGTGTAGTTCTTAAAGCATGGTTTGCAGTTCTTGTAGGTCAGTAGCTATCAGGATTATGTCATCCGCAAATCGTAGATTATTGAGGTAGCTGCCGTTGATGTTTATTCCCTTATATTTCCAATTTAGATTTTTAAAAACGTCCCTATTGATCTGAATTTCATTATCTTAATTTAGTCCCCCCATTTTCAACCCTATTTACGTCCAGTTACGTCCTTCTTCACCTGAAACAAGGTCTAAAATAGTGCTTATTTCAATAACGACGCAACTACCTTGTAGTGGCTCAGCACATAGTTACAGTTCTGTCGCTTTTGTATCATCCGTATACAGTATTTTCGAAGTTAATTACGCAATAAAGAGGAATTGATCAAATCTGCAGTTACGTCATTCTTATTCCGGACCAACGATATGGTTAGACTGCGGACACCGATGCAAGAGCTTGGCTTTCCAAGAAAACTAGTCCATTTGATGCAAATATGTATGGATGGGTTAGGATGGAAGGTGAGAGATGGAAAACAATTCCCGCAGAAGTTAGAAATTAACAACAAACTAAAACAGAGGGATGCACTTTCACTACAAGAATTCAACAGCTCTGGAATACATAACCAAAAATGCAAGAATTGAAAAACCGACTACAGTATCCCATCAAGAAGATCCAAACTTGCTCTTGCCATTTTCAGACAATATGGACATAAGAGAAAACACCACATTAAGGATGAAAGAAACTTTCCTCAGGTTCTAGAAGGAAGCAGAGAAGGTAGGCTGACCACATATTTGGGAAAGAAAAATCCTAAGAAAGTTCTTTAGAACTGCGCTGGATGGAGCAGCAGGACAATATACGATAAGAACTAACAAAGACCTCGGAGAACTATATCAGACGAGAACATAATAAAATAAATTAAGTCCAGAAGACTCCAGTAGGCAAAACACTTCAGAAGACATTACTACGATAGTATAGTAAGGCAGTTACAATAGGAAGAAGTCTCAACTGGAGGAAGATCACGCAGATGAACTCTACTCTACCAAGACTTTGACACTGCCAAAAATAGGATATGGTTTAAACAAAAGTTATAAACAATTTAGTTTACAAAAAATATATCAATTAAAGGCATGGACGTTGACCCAGTTACCCTACTAGTTATCTTATTGACCCTACAAACATTTTAGTCATGAGATAAGAATAAGTCGAGAAAATCAACCAATCTAGCCGAAGTCATCTAGCTGAAGAGAAGGATAAACCTAGATATACTGAATTTGGAAAGGTAAATTCTATTTTAGGCCAAAAATTCCAATGTGAATAAAAAGAAAAGCATTCTATCAGTAAAGACCTATGGTGCAGAAACCCGAACACCTACAAGAACAACAGTGAGTTAACTGCAAGTTACGATTAGAGCAGTAAAGAGAATAATATTAGTTGTATTTCTACATGATAGAATAGATAATGCTACTCATCATCATCATCACGTAGCACTACAACCCTGGGTGGGTCCTGGCTGACTGTTAAACTTTCTTCCAATTTCTTCGGTCTTCCATCAACCTAGGGTCAAATGAAATGTTCATTTTCCGGAGATCTGCTTGGACGTTATCTCTCCATCGCATTCTGGGACGTCCAAGTGGTTTTTTCCTGTAGGAATCTCCTCCCATACCAGTTTTACAAGTACAGTAGACTCGCGATTATCCGAGTCTAGGTTATTCGAGCCCCTGGGTTAACCGAGGCAAAAGTCGTAGCTGGTGAGTCTTAACTGTTTTGTTTTAAGAGTGTATTTATTCGAGTTTATTAGTTTCATAAATTAATTTTTTATAAGTTGATTTTTAAGAGTTTGAGAGAGCATCTTACTGTGCAATATGAGTGGAAATAGGAAGAGAGTAGTTGTATCTTTGGAAACAAAAGTGAATGCAATTAAAAGGTTGAGTAAGGGTAAATCAATAAAAAGATTGCTTCAGATTTTGGTATTGGAGAAGCAACTGTTGGAGATTGGAAGCATAAGCGGAATGTAATCGAACACTGGGTCAACCAAAGTGTAAGTGATGGGAGTGGATTGTCGCGGAAGACCACGAAGAAAGGAGACCATCAACAAACTTCTGAGGCATTGTTATTGTGGTTTTGACAAATGAGAGGATTGGGCAGCCCAGAGGATAAGTGGTCAAATACTCCAAGCAAAAGCTAATGAATTCCACAAGATGTTTATGGATAGAGGAGAAAACTTTGGTGCTAGTGAGAGATGCATTAACTCATGGAAGAAGAAACATGGCATCCGACAATTGAATATTTGCATTGAAAATACATCATCATATGACAGATGACACAATTGCTGATCTAGTTCTAAACATCAACCTTGAAGAAGAAGATACAGATGAGGTAACTTAAAAGATTTCTCATTCCGATAGGTTCAAGGCCCTTGAAGCTGCTCTCGCATACATCGAGCAGCAAGAGGAATCGACGCCAGTAGATGTTCTTCACTTTCAATGTTGGAACAACATCGCTGTTTCAAAAAGAGGACTGAAGCTTACGCTAAAATCAATCAAAAACCTTTTTGAACAGTAACATTGATATTTTTCTATCAGTACAACCAATCTCAGTGTTAACCGAGTTTTTTCCGTATCCGAGGTAGTCACGGTCCCAATTACCTCGGATAATCGCGAGTCTACTGTATTTCGTTATGAAGTGTGTGCACGTGGCCTGCCCATCTTAGTCGCTGTGATTTAATTTCTTGGACAATATCGTCGTCATTTTAAAGTGCTTTTAATTCGATGTTCGTTCTGATCCTATACTGGTTTGTGTTAATGTCGTGGTGAGGTCCGAAAATTTTTCTAAGTATTTTTCGTTCAAAACGTCTGAGCTTTTCTTCGTTTGATCTGGTCATGGTCCACGTTTCGCATCCATATGTTAGTACTGGTCTGGCGATGGATTTATAAATTTTGATCTTGGAACCTTTTGTAAGATTTTTTGTTTTTATAAGCTTATCCAGTGCGAATAGACAGCGATTTGCTGATTGGATTCTGTCTTTTATTTCTTCAATAACATCGTTGTGACCTGTGATTACCGCCCCCAGATACTTAAAACGTTGTACTCTTTCGAAATTGAAGGTGTTGACCATCACATATATTTCGTCTTCTCTTCATTAATCCTCAGCCCTACTTCGCTTGTTGCTCCTTCCACCTTGTTGAAAATGGCTTTTTTGGATAGGATGGAGTCCCCAACGAGATCAATGTCATCTGCGTAAGCTAGTAATAACTTGGAACCTTGAACCGATAAAAGTTCTGTCCTTATTTCGGTCGACCTCATGGCTTTCTCTAATACAAGGTTAAAAAGTAGTAGAGATAACGCATCACCCTGTTTGAGTCCACTGTTGATTTCAAAGCTGTCAAAGAGTTTATTATTTATACATACTTTTGATATTCCACCCTCCATACGTACTTTAGTCATCCGAATGAGTTTCTTTGGTATTGAGAACTGCGCCATGGCATTCCATACTTGGCTTCTTTCTACGCTATCATATGCCTGTCGATAGTCTATAAAGAGATTGTGTATGGGTCTGTTATACTCATATCCCTTTTCTAGAAGCTGTCTCAGCGTGAATAGGTTGATCTATTGTGGATATGTTTGCCCTAAAACCGGCTTGATATTCTCCTAGGACATTTTCAGCATAGGGGGTTAGTCTACTAAGAATGATGTTTGAGAGGATTTTATATGCCGTGTTTATGAGTGAAATTCCTCTATAATTCGAGCATTTTGTTTTGTCCCCTTTTTGTAGATGGGCACTATGATTTTTTCCTTCTATCTTGCTGGTATCCTTTTTCTAACCATATTTGTGTTATTAAGTGGTGGATTTGGCGATGTAGGTCGTCTCCACCATATTTCGGAAGTTCTGCTGCTAAAGATAATGCTACTATACGCAAAAAAACAGAAGAAATAGCAGACGTTATTAAAAGAATAATGACACTAACATGGAACTGGACAAGCCATGTAGCAATAGCAGCTGATGATAAATGGAGGAAAAGAATTTTGGAATCTAGATCCTGAATACAGGCTAATAGAAGCAGAGGTCGGCACCCGACGAGATGAACTGTTGACATAAAAAAAATAACTGAAGAGTGGATATATATAACGGGCCAAGTGACAAAAAATCAATATTTCTGTTTTTTTAGTGTTCCGTTTCCTGATAAAAGCTCATTTTTCTCTATTGTGTGTTTTTGTCACTTGGCCCGTTATATATCTCCACTCTTCAACTACTAATTGAATTTATATAGCGCCAAATCTGACTAATTGGAATAATTGGAATAGCATACAAGAAGTATATATATACGGCAGTGGAAGATGGGCGTTAGATAATGAATATAGTATATTGTTAAACAAGTGAGAAAAAGACATATTTCTCACGAGCGCAGAAGTTTGTTGCGAGGGAGCAATATATCATTTTCTCATATGTTGTACACTGTACTTTTTCTATGGATACGGTTTTGTCAAGAGTTCAAACTTCAAAATTAAATAATTTAGGTGCTTTTAGGTATATTATATACATAAACTGAAATTAAATACATATCCATATAGGTATTTAATATTTTTAAAATTTTAAATACCTTATTTAAAAAAATTATAATTCAAAGTTATTTTTTAAACAGTTTTGAAAGGTAATTTCTGGTAAGTTTTGCTTTAATACATTTATTTGACAATATTAATTGTGTTTGTATTGTGCATATTACCATGGAAACGGCGATCATAGTATGGAAGACCGTAGGAGAACCCGTGAGAAAAAATATTTCTCACTGCAATGGCCGACTTTTCTCACTGTGTGAGGAATTATTCGTTTTGAATGTATGCAAGTAGTGAGAGAAGTTGCATATTGTATAGCATTCATAGAAAAATTATATTGTATACCTATATTAATGAATATTAATGCCAACAGCAATTTAAATAAACCAAGAGCAAACTTAGAGTGTTTTGTTGTTTGACACCTTTCAAAGAGTATTATTACCTATTAACCGCATATAAATAATAATATTATAACGTACAATTAAACACGTGTTACTTCACTTTTGTAAAAAAAATCACGTCAGTGAAACCGTTGTCGTGACACAGGTAATTCTGGAAATTTAAGAAACAATATTTTTAGAGGTTTTCTTAAACAATTTTTTTAAATGAATTTCTCAAAATTTGTCGCCACTATTTACTGATTTGTATTGAGTCAATTTAAAAAAAAAATTTCAAAAACGGCAATTTCAAGCTAATGATACCAAAACTCGTACTTACTAAATAATTGTCTGTAAATCTGACGACTTTAACACCAGCCATTTCACGTGAATTCATCACATTTGCGATAAATGATTTCACCAACTACCACCTTCATTCTCTAGAAAATATTTACCGGAACATGATTATCGGTAAGCCGCACTAGAAACCGTTCCTTGTATTCAGTGATAGCTTATCGTCAATAATTCGACAACACTATTGAACGAAAGCGAAAACTATATTGATTAAAATTAGGTGCCAAAAATATTTTTTTTGTTTATGTCATAGGCGTAGATCTAAATCTAAATTAGATTAGTAGGTCACACATTATTAATTTTCACAATATTTTTGAATTTTTAAGATATTTTTCAATTTTTTCCTAATTGAGGGGGTGAATAAAAAGGGTTTAAGTGCACTTTTTTTAAATTTTACTGTAAGTACAGATTCGCATACTTAAATTTTATTAGAACTTGGTGGTAAAACGATTTAAGCATATTTCGCCCTACAGTCGCCATCTATGGCCATTACATTTAGTTCACTGAAAACAATTACAGTTTGCTTTGGCAGTAAACAGGTTTAACTGTGCGCTTAAACCGTTTTACCACAAAACTATTTTTAGTATTCTGTAATGTTAAGCATATGTTATTACATGATTAATTTCGAGTACATAGATATTAGATTTGTGACCAATTTTGAAGACTAATTAAGTATTATGCAACGTAACAGTTGTAGTCACACTCTGGATAACAGCTGGGACAAAAATGATTAGTAATATGTAGTTAACGTCTGCACTTGAACCGTTTTACCAGTAACATTTTTCAACACCATGTACCGATTCAAGTACATTTTTTTAATAATTGAAAAAAAAGGAAGAGTAAAAAAAGGAAATAAGAGTAATAATATACCCTTATATTTTTATCATTTGGCCCCCAGAAATTGTAAAACTCAAACAACTTTGAAGCTGATTATCTCAAAACTATCCAAACTGCACTTAAACCCTTTTACGTCAGTCCTCCTCAATTATTGTTAAAATTACTTAATTTTTGTAAGAAATTCTATAAAATTAACAGAAAGGATTTTATCAAATTTCGTCTTTATCATTTCCTATTTCTGCATTTATCTTTGTCTTTATCTTATTATTTTCCTTTCAAGTCCTCTTAATTTTTTTCGTTTTTGTCCATTGCTGTTGTTTTCATGGCGTAATTGACAGCTTGCCGAAGGCTTGGGTTTTCTTTACCAATTGTTATTCTGAATTCATTCGTTCTCAGGTAATTCTTCTTCTTTAAGTACCGTGCCCAAATTTTTAGGCGTGGGTAGCTTCCATAACAATTTGCCGATATCGTTCTCGATCTTGTGCGGCATGTAACAATTGATCTGCTGATAAGCCAGTCCATTGACGAAGGATTCGGAGCCATGAATATTTCTTTCGACCAATTCCTCTTTTTCCGTCGATCTTTCCATTGAGTATTAACTGCAGCATCCTGTATCTGCTACCTCTCATTATATGCCCCAGATATTCAAGTTTTCTCTTTTTTATCATCTTCATTAAGTCACCTTCGCCTTGACCTACTCTGTTTAAGACTTCTCTGTTTGAAATGCGTTGAACCCAAGATATTCTGAGCATTCTACGATACGACCACATCTCAAAGGCTTCTAATTTGTTCATCATGTTAACCTTCATGATCCAGGTTTCACATCCATATAGTAATACAGGATACACATAACATTTTAGGAACTTGATTATTAGTTTTAAGTTCAGCTGAGAGTTGCTCAGAATAGATCTAAGTTTCATAAATGCTCCTCTTGCAATTTCTATACGAGTTTTAATTTCTTCATCCGGATTTAGTGTCTCGTTTATCCCACATCCTAGGTATTTAAAATGGTTAACTTTTGTTATCTTTTGTTATTGAACTTCAGGTAATTGAAGTTCGTTAATTTTTTAAATACATAGTTACCGCTCTCTAGGTTCTCCTCGTTGGTTCTTGTTTAGTTTCACATATTTTGTCTTCTTTTTTTATTTACAATCTATATTTCTTAGCCTTAGTCTCCAGTTTCTCCTATAGCTACAAAATAGTCTGCGTATGCAATTATTTGTACGTTATTTGTCAATAGTTATTTGGCACACGGCTTAAACCATGAAAGTCCTTCTGATATTATTATGAGAAAACTTAAATTTTAAATTTCTGGACTTACATCTATAAAATTGGTTAAGATAACTCTTAATTTATTTATCAGTTACACTTGCAGGTATTATTAAATGATAAAAATGAAAAGTTTAACATTTTGTGTTAAAAGTATTTTATTAAAAAAATTTAAAAAAAAACACTAACAAAGGTGGTGTGTCATATGTAAAATCAATGAAAGTCCAGGCTTTTCATTGGTCTGTAAATATTGTCAGTACCATTAGTTATCATCATCTCTGACATTGTTGGCTTGAGGTAAACTATCAGAATAGTCCTTGGCTGATTGAGAACAAAATATTTTAAAAGCCTGAATATCTCTTGTGGTATTATAATATCACCCTGTACAAAAGATGTTTTATTGAAAGTAAATTGTCCGCCCTTGACCAAGGCAGACGCGTGAGGTTGCAAAGTTCATTCTAATATATAAGTAAACGCCCGATGATATGATACCATCCAGATTTAGCCATACGGCTCACACTCCCTCTAAGGGGAAAATTGGCTCATCCCAGATACCTACGGTATCAAAAGGATTGAGCTCTGGTGGGACTCTTTCCGTGTTATCGAGCCCTAGGTGACTTGGAATGCAGGTGTATCTCCCAGAAATTTTCGTACGCATCTGGCCGTCGCGAGTAGTACAGCTTTCTGCATGGTCTTATAAAGATGTTCATTCAGACCCAGCTTTTTTATGCTTTCGAGGAGGGTCTTCGGAATGACTCCAGTAGTAGAAATAATAATCGGTATCGTCTGGGTACTTTGCATTCTCCATTGCCTTCGTATTTGAATTTCTAGATCTCTGTATTTGGCGATCTTTTCAGAAAATTTACTACGTAGATTATTGTTGTTAGGTATCGCCACATCAATTAGTGTTGTTTGTTTTGTTAATTTATTAACTAGTACGAGATCTGGTCTATTATGTGCCACTGTTTGGTCTGTGAGCACACTGCGGTCCCAGTATAGCTTGTAGTTGCCATCCTCAAGCATACTCTCAGGGACGTATTGATAATACGGGAGATGGTCCGTTTGGAGAAGTCCCAGCTTGATAGCTATCTCCTGATGAAGGATTTTTCCCACTGCGTCATGCCGTTCCCTGTATTCAGTTGCAGCAAATGCCTGGCAGCCCCCTGTAATATGTTGGATGGTTTCTTGGGCTTGACATCCATATCGGCATCTGTCGTTTTGAACCTGAGGGTCTTTGACGATATATTTCAGGTAATTTCTGGTTGGTATAACCTGATCCTGAATGGCCAGTAATGAACCCTCCGTTTCAGGGAACATCTTTCCTGATGTCAACCAATAGTTCGACGCTGTATTGTCGACATAGTCTTGGCTGACCTCATTGGGATGTCGCCCGTGCAGAGGTTTACCCATCCAGGTTCGCATTTTTTCGTCTTTAGTGAGGTGGTTTATGCGCATTTCTGGTTCCCTCAGTTTGATCGGTGTTGTGTCATCTACTGCGCAAATAGCGCGATGTAGAGTAGATGTCTCAGCTTGCAACTGAAAATAATTTCTTAAATTAGCAATTTGTTTATCTAATTGCTCACCTATATCCATAAGTCCTCTTCCTCCTAGATTCCGTGGTAATGTTGTTCTTTCTACTGCACTTTTAGGATGGTGTTTTTGTGCCTTTGTGAGGTGTGTTCTTACTTTTCGCTGAATATTCTCTATGTCCGTTTTTGTCCACTTAACAATGCCAAACGAATAGCTAAGCGCGGAACATGCGTAGGTGTTTAGTGCCTTAAACAAATTTCTACTGTTAAGGTGTGAGCGAAGCAGCTGTTTTACCCTTCGTATAAACTCTGTAGTTATCTCTGTTTTCATTTGTTTATGGTCAATTTTCCGCGCTTGCTTTACTCCAAGATATTTATACATATCGTTTTCACCCATAGCCTCGATGTTCTGGCCATTTTGCATATCGAATCCTCCGGGCTGTACTTTTCCTCTGACTATATTTAAAATACGGCACTTGTCTAGTCCGAAGTGCATACTAATATCATTAGAAAAACCATTAGAAATAACCATTAGAACCATTATTAACCATTAATAACCATTAGAAAAAAAAAACATTAGATACCATTATTATTATTGTTATGATTATTGTAATAGTTAGCAGTAACCACGTTTAAGATAGGTCGTGATTATAAACAAGTTATTATGATTTAGTCATCGATATGGTAAACCAAAAATATATGTATTTGAATAGAAATAAGAGTTTTAATTAATTGGGACCAGAAGGCAGTAACAACACGCTTATTTGCGACACTCTGAACTTCAGCTCAGGAATAAGCAGTTTGCCTGTGTAAGCCTGCTGTGGTAGTGAAAATTCATTATTTTTTTTGTCAACCGCACTTGTTGAGGACTGTTAATTGCGCTTGACAACCATGGGCTACTGTAATTTTCTTTGTAAAAGGTTAACCTTCCATGATTAACATCAATTTTCAGCTGTCTTAAAGGTCTGCTTCCAAAGGGACACTTTTTTTGTAAAAAGGAATCAGAAATTCAGTGCAAGATTTAAAATGATTTGTAGTACATTCCTTGACATTGAATTGTTAAGGTTTCTTTCTAGACTCTCTAATGTGCTGTGCCCACTCACTAGGTAACTCAATCCTTGCTTTTTGATTAATGAAAACCATATTTCGGGCACACTCTAACTAAGAGTAGCCACGGATAGGAAATACAACAATAATTTCTGTAAAGCGATGGCAGGTATGGACCATACAGTGAAGAAATCTAAAAACTGAATAATTTTTATTCTGACCCCCACATGAGTGACAGAGTATGGTGTCAACTTTTGTACTTGAGAATTCACTTCATTTTATAAAGTCGAATAAATGTGAAACCACAGCATCGGCACCTTTTTACCACTGTTTCATTATATATATATAAAAAAATGAATCGGCATCAGACAGTTGATGGATATTGAATAAATAGTAGTTGTCGTTTATAATAAACATCATTCGTTGTGATGTTTGGAATATGCAAATTTTTTTGAAAATCCATATTTATATTAGTTACAGTATCATCTTTGCGAGCACACAATCTAGCACTCTTTTTAATTGCATAAAATTTCTCTGCCTTTAATTTACGTAGTTTATTTTCTACTTCCAATTTTTCAATCTTTTGATTCAATTCTTCTTTCATAGTTTCATCTGTACATGTTCGTATTTGAGAATTTATTAATTTAATTTCTGCCAAAAATTGATCACAAAAGGAGCAAGTGTCCATCCTGGGATAGTCAAAAGAAATGTTGAAATTTTCGTTAAAGTATTTCCTATATGCTCCATATGATACTTTATTGTCTGCAATTTTTTCAATGTAGTGATCCCATCGTTTTCTTACATTCAGTTTATCAGAGAGATATATCCTCTGGCTCTCATGTAAATTGTAATGTGTTTTACGCCCAGATATTTTCTGTATAGTCTCAATTTGGTGTTTCATTAAGGAAACGGTTTCTGATGAAAGTTTATTACATTTATAATAACATCCCCCTTTGTCTCTAGGAATAGTACCATCCGTTTTTAACCTTTAACACGCTTTAACTACACGCACTGGCGTATTTTGTACGCCAAATATAAGAATTCTACTGCAAATATATTTAAAAATTAAATTTTTGACCTTGTTTATCCCTCTAACCTACCACTGGAATGTGCTTTACAATTTGGTTTTAGTTTCGTTATAATGGGCGTTCTGGGAAGATCGTAATTTACAGTTTATTATTTGTTGTTTCCGGTGGTGGACAATATACGCCACGATTATATTAATACAAGTCGTAATGTAAGTACATATTTCAATTGTTTTTTAGTCATTATGGCACAAAATATATTTTACTTTATAAACAACACTTTTTCTCCTGTAAAACATCACATTTCCAAAAAATTTATATTAGTAGTTTTATTTGTCATGGAATCCAGTTATTCCATGATTCCAGTTACAAATCCCAATTGGCTTACTGAGAAGGAACTCCAAGTATTCACTGATGCCCAATAAGGTTTATAACAAACAACTAAGTGTATTTTTTCAAAAAAAAAAAAAAAAAATAAGCAAATCCGCTGTTTTTAAGTGTATTTTCTTATGGCGTATAAAGTACGCCACGCGTGTAGTTATGTTACAACTTGATGCGCGGGTAGTTAAAGGTTAAGCTATTTTTCAAATATTGTAGCCTCTGAATAGAAATGCCATGCATAGAGAGAAATGCTTTATAGCATACTGGTATTTTACGTACATGATCGCCTCCAATTCGTATTTTATAGCAGTAAGCCTTGGTTCTTAATGTAGCAGTTTCTTCCGATTTTCTCGGTCTTCTACGTTGTATGTCAAGTGTGGTTATGAGACCACAAAGATAACTGTCTTGTTCATACCTTGTTTTCAATAAATTGGACGCAGTTGGATGTATTTTTGAAACACTGGAAGCGTTTGCATTCACAACTTCCCCAGTCTCATGTCCTTGTAATTTAAGCTTTTTCACCACGTTCCTCATTCGCCCGGTGGAGTTCCGCATTTTGCTATTTGTCCACTCCATAATATTATTTTGTTTAGTGTGATATTTTGTTTATTATAATAAGATTTATGAAAATCGTCAGTAATACTCGCAATTGACAAAACAATATTATAAATAGAAAAATGGGCTCTCTGAAAAATGGGCTCTCTGAACCGCAAAGTGGAATGTTTTCCTGGCGGTGCCTTTTGGTATGTTATACCTGGGTTAAGCAGAAAGCTTGAATTGAGTCGAAATTCATTTCGCTTATTCCCCGTTAGAGGGCGTTCTATCCATACTGCGATATAAATTATTTTAATTTATATCGACAATCTACGGTCGGAATGGTAAAAATCTGTCTTCCTTAGAGCCTCCTTGACAACAGGTAGACCTAGAAATAGTGCTATCGGGGGATGGAGGAAGACAGATTTTGATCAAAATGAAACCGTAGAGTTTCTTATTTTGAAAAATTCTAACCTAACTTTTTTGACAGTGTGTTTTTGTAGACTTTTATTGTTTTAACATTGCAGCACTGTGACTATCAATGTTTAAGCCGTGTTCGACGATTGATTCTCTTCAAATAACTTGTGACTTGCATGGTTTTAGTAAATGTATGATAAGCCAAAAAAAGAGATACCAGAGACCTACCACAGACAATATAAATCACACAAACCATGTTTTTTGGACTTTCATGGTTTAAGCCGTGTGCACTTCAATAATATTCTCTTTGTTTATACTTTCTCAAGTACCAGGTTAAATACTGTTGGGGAGATAGGGTTCCCGCTTTATTCCTTGGATTGTGTTCAACATCTCGGTTATGTTCTAGTTGTGTTCTATAAAGTCTGAGTTCTTTTGAACGACATGAAATCGACTGTCTCAGATTCACCTAAATACTCAGGGAGTGGCGGTGTTTTCGGCAGCTTTTACATTTTGTCGACATGTAGGTACCGAGGTATAATGAGAGTTATGTAAGTGATATAAAGAGCTGTATATCAATAAGGAATTCTAGCCGTGGCACTTTATGAGTGGCTGCTTGCCTAAGAGCTTTTCAGATTACTATTGACTTCAGGATTGACAATAAAGCTTTATTCAACTGTCACGAATTACAAATCTCCACTGGCTGGAAATAAGAAACTAACACAGAAATACATAATTGGATTGTCATATTAACCCGGGAGCAGTCGCGCCGTAAAAAACATCTAACATTATTTATCCTTTTCGTGATAACTCGATGAAAAATTTTTAAGATGTTTTCTTCTTCTTCCTCTTTTTTTTCGGAATTTATGGCTTTGGTGAGAACCAATTAGCATTAGTAATTGTTAGAAATAATATTTCTAACATAACAAGTAAATAAAAATACTATAAAAATAAATTTGTTGTAAATTCGAATTTATATTCGTATTGTCAGATAATATATAACGCGCGACTGCTGACGTGACAGAAGGGAGCGCGACTGCTCCCGGGTTAAGGAAGCAATTTATCTAGTTTCAAGGACTAGTTATCCTAGTTTTCTAGAACAAATGCAGGAATACAGCTACAGTGTGTCTAAACAAAATTATACAAAAATCAAATGTATTACAATATACATACAGTGAGCACGTAAAGGTTGGAATAAATTCATTTTCTCAAGAATGGACGATTTTGGGAAAAAATCCCGAAACAGGTCGATTTTTAGTTTTAAATTACAACTTTTTGGCATATATATCATACTAGTGACGTCATCCATCTGGGCGTGATGACGTCATCGATGGTTTTTTTTAAATACGAATAGGGGTCGTGTGATAACTCATTTGAAAGGTAATTCAATTCTCTATTCAGTAATATAACCATTAACATAATTATCTATACACGGTATCCAAAAAAAATTTTTTGGATTAAATTTACTGACATAAAAAGAAGAATGCAAGTAATTTATTTAATTTAAAATACATTTTACTACTCTCAGAAAACATAAAAAAATGTTTGTTTGAAAAATAATCATTGCTTTTCGCTTAAATTAAATGTTAAAACTGGCAAGAGGAAGGTGGGTGGCTGCTTTAATACTGAATTTAAGAAAAAAACAATATTTATTTGTCAAATAAACAATATTTCATGTTTTCTGATAGGAGTAAAATGTATTTTGAGTTAAATAAATTACACACATTCTTCTTTTTATGTCAATAAATTTAATTAAAAATATTTTCTTTGGTCACCCTGTATAAATAAATATGTTAGTGTTTATATTACTGAATAGAGAATTGAATTACCTTTCAAATGGGCTATCACACGACCCCTTTTCTCATTTAAAAAAATCGTAGATGACGTCATCACGCGCAGATGGGTGAAGTCACTAGTTCGATATATATGCCAAAATGTCGCAATTTAAAAGTAAAAACTGACCTGTTTCGTGATTTTTTTCCAAAATCGTCCATTCTCGAGAAAATGAATTTCTTCCAACCTTTACGTGCTCACTGTATATAAAAACTACTAGACATATAACGACAATAAGGCCGATCCTACCAGATTTTGAGATAAAGAAAATATAGAGCAGTACAATGGAACCAACTTATACCTAGACAGATGAATCAGAAAACAGATCTGTCAAAACTGGAGTATTATCCACTAGGGTGGGTCGGTTCTCTAGTTTTTTATGACTGTAGTGAAGAAAGTTGCCAAATGGTCTAGAATGAATAGTTATAATTTTATATTTTTTTTATTATTTAGCCCCCCCCCTCCCCCCGCCCGACCCCTAAAAAAATTATAAATTTATTTCTTACATCAATGAGACCTGATGCTTCAAAAGACTAAAAGTAGCTTCAGATGCACTTAAAAAAATACTTATTTAATTTAAACAACCTTAAACCCCACCGCCAGGTAAATTTGTCCCGGTCCAGAAGGACTCCTAATACCGCTAAGCACTAATACGCCTACACCGCCTACCTTTGACTGCAATAGACCGAACTGGATTATCGAGTAGAAAAGAAGCAATGATCGCTAGTGCAGTTCTTGAAGATATTGGATTGATATCCAAAAATGACAAGTCTATGTAAGAGACAAGTCTAAATTAGATCGACAAAGAAAAAGGCAACGACTTGATTTACAAAAAAAAATATAAATGATGATGCTAGTCTGCAAGCTCTCTATTTTGATGGTCGCAAAAATCAAACCCTTCATATTCATGAACAGGGAGAATCGTCATCTAGAAAAACCACTGTCGAAGAACATAGAGTGTACTTGAAAGAACCTGGTAGCGACTATATAGGGCACGTTACACCTCAAAATGGTAATGCAAAGACATCAACGATTTTTAACTATTTAACAGAAAATCAGGTGTCAATTAGCGAGTTGACTGCTGTTGGCTGCGGTGGTACTGTCGGTAACACTGGGCCCCACGGCGGTGTAATACATTTTATGGAATTACGAGTACGTTAAATACGACCCATGCAATGGAAAATATGTCAACTACATACAAAGAAATTGCCACTGCGACATTTGGTTAGATATCTGGACGGAAATAGCACAGGACCTCTAGAATTCTCATGTTCTATCGGCAAACTTATTTAAACTTATGAGCGATTACCTGTTGTGTGCTACGAAAAATTCAAAGTTGAGTTGCCTGAGGTAAATTTTAAAGAAATAAGCAGCAATTAAAAATATTTATACCAGATGCGCACTGCCATATCTTCCGAAAACCCTCCTGGCAAATTATCTCATGGAAGATCGGCGACTCGTAACTTGAGGGCTTACATTGCAGTAAAGAATCCGCCGCCTAGTTTAAAAATTTTAACTATATTCTGCTAGTATATGCTAAGGTTTCTTTTTAATAAAAACTGTACCAGTGTGTATTACATTTGTAACTCTTCACCTTTGGAAGCTAGTTGAATATTCCAGATATTTAAGTGACGAACTAAAAGCTGTAGTTGACACTGTGATCCAACGAAATGGCTTTTATGGCCATCCTGAAAATATTTTACTAACGATGATCTTCGACTCACGTAATCATAATAAGAAAATTAGGATACAAAAGGGTATTAAAGTGCAGATCGAAAGCGAAATAAAATCTTATAAATTTGAATAACACTGCGATAAAATTGGAAATTCCCAAGTTCAATAATTTTGAAGCGGAATCATAGATCGATTGAATAAATTGGAAAGAGTGCAAATAATCCGAGCCGCTAATGACGAAAAATCTGGCTGATGAAGACATTCAAGAATTTATTAAACCTGGTAGTTATCCAGAAGGAGATTCATGGAATTTATCCTGCCATACACAAGGTGGTCAAAGAGGTATTAAATTAGTGACGGAGGCATCTTTGGCCGTATGTGGGTTTACTAATAGGGATGGTTGGATACGTACAACTATATATAGCATCTAGAAGCAACATGTCAAAGTTTAATAGCAAATCAGACTATGTAGTAGGAAATTAAAAATTGCTCATATGGTTGGGTGGATGGGTGGACAGGGATGGAATTCGATGGCAGCTACCTCCCCGTGGTGAGTTCTAGGATATTTTGTATATTTTAAACCACAAAATAAGCGAAGAGCTGCTCCAAAGTGGAAAAGTTCTTGATTGTTTTTAGCCAAAGCTTGACACGTACGGGGAGCTATAGTATAATGTACATATTGTTATGATCTGCTTCTTATTAATTTTATATTAATTATTATTTATTTGATTAATTATTTAATTGTCGCAAATCATACATAAAAAATGAATAAAAAAATCTCAGGGTGCCTTTTTATACTATTAAAGAAAATCCAAATTATCTCACGTTATACTTATCTTCTCTCGTGGGTTCAGTATCTCTTAGTTGATCCTAATTGGGATAAAATAGGGAAAAGAAATAAAGCAAAATATTAAAATAAAAATACAGAATTGTCTTTTATTTAGCAAAATCAATACTCTAACATCTATCAAATCTAAAAACCTGTGGACACAGATGTCCGAATGAAATCTTTACTACTTAAATTTATTTATTATAGTTAAAAAAAAACAATTTATCGGTTTGTTCCCGATGACTTTGGTAAAACAAACTAAACAAAACAAATTTATGTATTCGCAAGATTAGCTATACTTCCTATTTACTTTTAGAAATATTGGAATTTTAATTCATATGCCTTTTACTCAAAATTTTAGTTTCCGAACATAAAAATATCTTTCACATAAGTTGACTGACCTTTTGCTTCACTCACTCTGATGTCTTCTCGTGACCCAAAACAGCTCTCCCTCGTTGACTATGTTAAAGGCTACTCATCAAAGCCCTCTCCGTTCTCCAGCTTCAAAACTACCAGCATACCAGCACCAATTCTCCAACAAGCCGGGCCTCTTTTGACACGTACTCGATTCAAACAAAACTCCAAAAATTCTCTGCTCTCCTTCTCACAATAATACAGAATCAAAGAGGTATTTCGTCTCAATTTGATCTGTCTCTCGTTCCACTTTTCAACACTATTGTCCACTATCAAACAGCCACTGGTACTTGCTAACTACCTATCTACGAAAACGTCGAACTGCTCTTCAGCGATGCCAAAAACATAATGACTTCTTTTTCAAACTCTCTCAATTATTCAAACCACTTTTCCCCTTCCAACTTGCCAAGCATCATAAACAATATTTTCCATTCGACAAACAAACAGTCTTTTTCAAAATTATTCCGACCATCCTAATTACTTTCGGGGAAACTCTACAACATTTACTCGTGTTGGACAAAGATATTAAAATTCCAAACTTTCTTTTTTAAAACCACTTTTCTCGAAAATGATAATTACATCCAGCTGTGGATTCTATAGTTTCCGTGGTAAACAACTTTCTCCATTTTAAACCTAAATACATCGTCTTTTTCACTTTATTTATTCACAAAAGTCTTTAATGGTTCATCGGAAAGCTCATTAAAAAGAAAAATCCACTTACATCCAAACTAAATTCTAATAAATATTTACAGCTCAATATACAGGGTGTATCAAATTTATGTGCCCGCGTTATTTAAAAAAAAATTTAATTTAATTTTTATTTTGCCTTTGATTGATAAAATTGAAAACAGAATAATATATTATAGTATATCATATCGCTGACTATAGTAATGAGTGACCCTGCACACATGGAAGCATTAGTTCCATGTATGCAGCCTCACTTATTACTATAAGAGCGATATGATATAATATTTTATATTATAGTATAGGTCCCCGTGCGTAACAAGCTTTAAGGGCTGGCGGGGGGCCTAAATATATCTAAAAATTAAAAATATTTTTTTAGGTAATAGAGAACCATATTGCATTATTTCATAATACAGGGAAATTAATTTATTGATTTATTTTTTTTTTGTTTTTAAGGGGGCTGGCGGGGGCTCCAATAATGACGAAAGAAATTTAAAAAACTTTGTATAAGATAATTTTACCAATAGCAAATTTTTCAACCACAGGAGTCTTGAAATTAAAAAAAAAAGTATAAAAACGACCCACCCTATTATCCACAAATGAAAAAAGAACAATACGACATCTAAGAAAAATGTAAATTGGCGAATGGATTTAGTGTCCGCAGTCATATAAACCCAAACAAACAACAAAACAAGAAAAATGTGGCCAAACTAATAACAAAGGTTAAAACTGACGGTAAAAAGATGGATCGTATTCTTATCCATATATTTAAAACATAGTGGTCTATCTTATAGGATTAACAAGATCCACATTATAGTAATGCATAAAATATTTGTATACGACTCCTCAGCTGCACGAATATCTCCAAACAAAATCACAGCCTGTAAATATAAGATATTTAATTATGAGAAATCAGCTGGTGCTTTTCAAAATATTTGTTATTCTAATCGTTCTTAGAACCTGCTATACAGGGTGTCCAGAAACTCTACCGACAAACGAAGACAGGAGATTCCTCAGATAATTTTAAGACAATTTAACCCAATTCACCTAGTCCGAAAATGCTTCTTAAGGGAGCTAGAGCTCTTTAAAGATGGCGTCATGAAATTAGTTTTTCTTAAATACCTCCAGAACGCTTCTATTTAGAAAAACGAAAATTGGTATGCATATTTACTTTTCAGAGATGAATCGATTCCATCTATTGCAAATTTCTAGTACCGGTCATAGGCGTCCGTTTTGGGTAGAGTAACGGATGTTTTATCGCATAACTTTTTTGTCCTTAACTTTTATGCATTTTTGAACGAAGTATTTTACCAACATAAAGTAAGAGTAACTTTTAGTACTCGAATACCTCATAATTTAATAATCTATTGTCAAAAATGCTCAAAAGTTCAAGACAAAAAAGTTATGCTATAAAATAACTGTTGACCTACCCAAAACGGACGCCTATGACCAGTACTAGAAATTCGCAATTAATGAAATCGATTTATCTCTGGAATATAAATAATTCTACCAGTTTTCGTCTTTCTAAACAGTTTTTTTTTTAATTTTTTTTTTAATTCAAAAAGCGAAAAATTTTCAAATCGATTTTTCTAGAAAACGGTGTGTCCTACCGATTTAAAACAAGAGTACCTTTTAGCACTAGAATACTTCACAATTTAATAATCCAGTGTCAGAAATGCATAAACGTTAAAGATAAAAAAGTTATGCGATAAAATACCCGTTGCCCTACTCAAAACGGACGCCTATGATCGGTACTAGAAGTTTGAAATGTATGGATTAGATTTATATCTTGAAAATAAATACGCGTACCAATTTTGTTTTTCTAAATGGAAGCGTTCTGGAGGTATTTAAGAAAAACTAATAACAAGACGCCATATTCAACCAGCTCTAGCTCCCTTAGGAAGCATTTTCGGACTAAGTGAATTGGATTAAATTATCTTAAAATTATCTGAAGAATCTCCTGTCTTCATTTGTCGGTAGAGTTTCTGGACACCCTGTATAAGTTTTAATAAGAAACCAAAACAATACATCTTTCTTAAGATCTGAACGCACGCCACTGTCGGTAAATATAAATTCGAATAAGCTTCCATGAGAGATGTCAGGAATTTAATTTAGAATGTTTACTTTCCTGGATGTATACGCATTATTCATGTTTGTTTTATTCTGGCTAATATTTTAATCGTTTATTTATTTCTAAATTAATATATTATTACAACAGGACGTTCAGCATCTGCATCTGTTTATTAAAATTATTTTCATAATTATTTCTATTTTAGAACAACGATTAAAAAATTATACAATAATTATGTACTTCTAGAAAAAGTGGATAAAAATAGATCAATAGAAAAGTATCGGTTTTTGTTGGCAACACTACATAAACATTTTCAAAAATAATTTTTTTCAAGTGTTGTAGGCTGAGCACGTTTTATTGTGGGAATTCCATAATATTAATGAAAGATATAAATTATAGTCTTCTCAGAAATATAAAATAGTAATATTTCAAAATTTTTTTTGAAATAGTAGTATTTCAAAATATAATTTTGGTATAGTAATTCTGAACTGGATAAAAGTTTTATGAAAGCAATAAAATGATAAAAGTCTAAAAAGTCTAAAGGATAAAACCAGCAGAGTTACTATCGTAGTTACAGTGAGAATGCAGATTCAGTGGGAATCCAGATTTAGCCATACGGCTCACTCTCCCTCTAACGGGAAAATTGACTCATCCCAGATACCTACGGTATCAAAAGGATTGAGCTCTGGTGGGACCCTTTCCGTGTTATCGAGCCCTAGGTGACTTGGTGTGCTGGAATATCTTCCAGAAATTTGCGTACATATCTCGCCGTCGCGAGTAGTACAGCTTTCTGTATGGTCTTATAAAGGTGTTCGTTTAGACCCAGCTTTTTTATGTTTTCGAGGAGGTTCTTCGGAATGACTCCAGTAGTAGATATAATAATAGGTATCGTCTGGGTACTTTGCATTCTCCATTGTCTTCGTATTTGAATTTTCAGATCTCTGTACTTGGCGATATTTTCAGTAAATTTACTACGTATATTATTGTTGTTAGGTATCGCCACATCAATTAGTGTTATTTCTCTTGTTAATTTATTAACTAGTACGAGATCTGGTCTATTATATGCCACTGTTTGGTCCGTGAGCACAGTACGGTCCCAGTATAGCTTGTAGTTGCCATCCTCAAGCATACTCTCAGGAACGTATTTATAATAATGGAGATGGTCCGTTTGGAGAAGTCCCAGCATGATAGCTATCTCTTGGTAAAGGATATTTCCCACTGAGTCATGCCGTTCCTTGTATTCAGTTGCAGCAAATGCCTGGCAGCCCCCTGTAAGATGCTGGGTGGTTTCTTGGGTTCGGCATCCATATCGGCATTTGTCGTTCTGGATCTGAGGGTCTTTGACGATATATTTCAGGTAATTTTTAGTTGGTATAACCTGATCCTGAATGGCCAGTAATGAACCTTCTGCTTCAGGGAACATCTTTCCTGATGTCAACCAATAGTTCGACGCCGTATTTTCGACATAGTCTTGGTTGACCTCATTCGGATGTCGCCCGTGTAGAGGTTTTTTTCCCATCCAGGTGCGCATTTTTTCGTCCTTAGTAAGGTAGTTTATGCGTATTTCTGGTTCCCTCAGTTTGATCGGTGTTTTGTCATCTACTGCGCAAATAGCTCGGTGTAGAGTAGATGTCTTAGCCTGCATCTGAAAATAAGTCTTTAAATTGGAAATATGTTTATCTAATTGCTCACCTATATCCATAAGTCCTCTTCCTCCTAAATACCGCGTTAATGTCGTTACTGCACTTTTAGGGTCGTGTTTTTGTGCTTTTGTGAGGTGTGTTTTTTTCAGCGTACTCTTCGCTGAAGATTTTCTATATCAGTTCTTGTCCACTTAACAATATCAAATGAATAGCTAAGCGTGGAACAAGCGTAGGTGTTTAGTGTCTTAAACAAATTTTTACTGTTAAGCTGTGAACGAAGCAGCTATTTCAGTGAGAATTTTTTCAGATTCAGTCATACGGCCCGCACTCCCTCTAAGGGAAAAATTCACTCATCCCAGATACCTAGGGCATCAAAATGATTGAGCTCTGGTGGGACCCTTTCCGTGTTATCAAGCCCTAGGTGACTTGGTAAGCCGGAGTATCTCCCAAAAATTTTCGCTCGCATCTGGAGGTCGAGAGTAGCACAGCTTTCTGCATAGTCTTGTAAATGTGTTCATTTAGACCCATCTTTTTGATGTTTTCTATGAGGTTCTTTGGAATGACTCCAGTAGTAGAAAGAATAATAGGTATTGTCTGGGTACTTTCCATTCTCCATTGTCTCCTTATTTGTATTTCGAGATCTCTATACTTGGCGATTTTTTCGTTGTGCTTAACACGCAGATTATTATTGTTAGGTATCGCCACCTCTATTAATGTTGTTTGCCTAGTAAGTTTATTAACTAGTATGAGATCCGGTCTATTGTGTGCCACTGTTTGGTCTGTGAGCACAGTGCGATCCCAGTATAGCTTGTAGTTGTCGTTTTCAAGCATTCTATCAGGAACATATTGATAATAAGGAAGATGGTCGGTTTGGAGAAGTCCAAGTTTTTTTAACTAGTTCTTGGTGGAGAATCTTTCCTACTGAGTCGTGGCGTTCTTTATAATCAGTTCCGACATACACCTGGCAGCCTCCGGTAAGATGTTGGATGGATTCTTGGCTTGACATCCATATCGGCATTTGTCGTTTTTGACCTGAGGATCTTTTACAATATACTTCAGGTAATTTCTTGTTGGAATAACCTGATCCTGAATGGCAAGTAGGAAACCTTCTGTCTCGGGAAACATCTTTCCTGATACCAACCAATAGTTCGGCGCTCTACTTTCGACATATTCTTGGTTGACCTCATTGAGATGCCGTCCATGCAGTGGTTTACCAATCCAGGTGCACATTTTTTCGTCCTTAGATAGGTGGTTTATGCGCATTTCTTGTTCTCTCAGTTTAAGCGGCGTTGAGTCATCTACTGTCCAGATTGCACGATGTAAAGTAGATGATTCAGCCTGTGCCTGAAAATAAGTTCTTAAGTTAGCCACTTGTTTATCCAATTGCTCACCTATGTCCATGAGTCCTCTTCCTCCTAGATACCGCTGTAATGTTGTTTTCTCTACTGCACTGCGAGGATGATGGTTGTGTGCCTTTGTGAGAAGTGTTCTTGCTTTCCGCTGAAGACTTTCTATATCGGTTTTTGACCACTTGATAATACCAAATGAGTAGCTAAGCGCAGAAAAGGCGTACGTATTTAATGCCTTAAACAAATTTTTACTATTGAGATATGACCGATTATGCTGTCTTGCCCTTCGTACAAATTCAGAAGTTAGTTCGGTTTTCATTTGTTTATGGTCAATTTTCCGAGCTTGCTTTACACCAAGATATTTATACATATCATTTTCACCCATGGCCTCGACGATATGGCCATTTTGCATATCGAAACCACCGGGCTGAAGCTGTCCTCTGACTATATTTAAGATACGGCACTTGTCTAGACCGAAGTGCATACTAATATCGTTAGAGAAGGTTTCTACAGTTTTTAGCATCTGATCTAGGTGTTTTCGAGTTGAAGCCATTAATTTTAAATCATTCATATATAACAGATGATTAAGCTTCGCTACAACAGTATTGTTATTTTTGATGCTAAAGCCTGAGTCAGTGGAATTCAGTAGCTGAGATAGTGGGTTCTTTGCTAGGCAGAACCAAAGTGGACTCAAGGAGTCCCCCTGGAAAAGCCCCCATTTAATTGGGATATCTTCAGTTTCGATATTGCTTTCACCATGTATTTGAAGGTGAATTTTTGTCTTCCATTCAGTCATTATATACTTTAAAAAGGTCACTATATTATCATCGACTTTATATATTTTCAATATATCGATAAGCCATGCATGCGGCACTCAATCAAACGCTGTCTGGTAGTCAATGAAAGCAGTAAAGAGATTTCGTTTTTTGATGTATGCCTGGTTAGAAATTACTGAGTCGATAATAAGCTGTTCTTTACAGCCCATGGAACCCTTAGCGCATCCTTTCTGTTGAGGCTCTATGATATTGTTTAGAGCTCAGTGTTGGTAGATACGCCGAGCTACACAGGATGTGACCAATTTGTACAATGTAGGTAGACAAGTAATCGGGCGGTACTTGCCTGGATCTTGGGTGTTATTTTGATCCTTCGGTATTAAATAAGTGGTCTCCTTAGTAAGGAATGATGTTATTTCCTGCGGATTAGAAATACCATAATTAATTAAAATTGACAATCGTTCATGAACACTCCAAAACTTCTTTAGCCAGAAGTTTTGGACTTTGTCTGGTCTATGAGATTTCCAGTTGTGAAGCTCTTTGATAGTCAGTGAGAATTATTATTATTATTAGATATTATTTACCAGATTTAGCCATACTGCTCACACCCCCTTAATGGGAAAATTTACTCATCCGGTAAGGTCATACGGTATCAAAATGATTGAGCCCTAGTCCCGATTGAGGACCGACTCTCGCCGTGTTATTGCGCCCTAGGTGATTTGATACGTCGGCGCAGGAGTATCACTCAAAAACGTAGGTTCCTGCATCATCTTATAAAGATGTTCATTCAAACCCAGCTTTTTTATGTTTTCTAGGAGATTCTTCGGAATAACTCCAGTATTAGAGAGAATATCGGTGTTGTCTGGGTACCCTCCATTCTTTTATAAAAAATTAATTAATAGAACGGAAAATGCTCAAAAAGTAGGTAAAACACTTGATTCCTAGTTGAGCGCTTTCAATATATGGTTAAAATTTAAAAAATATCACTAGAAGTGGGAGATCTCATCGTCAAAAAAGAAAGAAAAAAATGTCATCAACATTTAAAAAACTTTTCAAAAAGTCGTTAAAAACGTAGCCTCAAAAACACATTAAAATGTTTGGTTATGGTACGAGGATAAGCACGAATCCATCTCGAAAGTGCTAAGATGACATACGATTTTGTATTAATATAAGTCACAGCTCGGTAAAGTATATTTTATACATTTACCTAGCACTCATGTCCTTGCGTTCAGTAAAGTATTTTCATTCTTTTTCTTTTTGAGTTTCTGGTCTAACTTTGGTAGGTTTGCTATTCATCTTGTTCTATATTAAATTGTCTTTTACGGTCATAGTCGTGTGCTTGGCCGTTTTTGGAGGTCGCGTGTATAATTTTTCTGGGTCATCATCATTCTCTTTGCCTTATCTTTATGCGGGGTCGGCTTCCCAAATTGCATTTCTCCACACAATTCTATCTTGGGTTATATCAATGTTAACCCCTTTACCAACATGTCCTGCCTTATCGTTTACCCCAGGTCTTCTTTGGTCTTCCTCTCCTACTCCTTCCAGGAATCTGCACTTCAGGTATCCTTCGTATTGGGTGATTAACGTCTCGACGTTGAACATGACCAAACCATTTTAACCTATGCTCTCTCATTTTGGCATCAATTGGTGCCACACCTAGTCTTCCCCTAATATACTTATTTCTAATTTTATCCTTCTTTGTCACTCCACTCATCCATCTAAGCATTTTCACTTCCGCCACATGCATTCGTTGTTCTTCTTTCTTCTTCACTACCCAACATTCAGTTCCGTACGTCATAGCCGGTCTTATGGCTGTTTTATAGAATTTTCCCTTCAGCTTCATTGGAATTTTTCTGTCACACAACACACCACTAGCTTCCTTCCACTTCATCCATCCAGCCCTAATTCTACTGCATGCATCTCCATCTATTTCTGCATTCTACATTTCTACATCTCCATTTCTACATCTCCAAAGATACCATTTTATTTGTAGTAACTCCATTTTTAAATTCCAAATACTCTGTTTTTGTTCTACTAAGTTTTAAACCTTTTTCCTTCAGAGATTGCCTCCACTCTTCCAGTTTTTGTTCTAAGTCTCTTTCACTATTTTCTACTAACACGACGTCATCAGCATACATTAAGCACCATGAAATGTTACCATGTAGTTTCGCTGTTATCTGGTCCAAAACTAATGAGAATAAATACGGACTAAGCACAGAGCCTTGGTGCAATCCTACTTTCACCTGAAATTTATCAGTCTCTTCCACACCTGTCCTAACACTGGTTGTTACTCCCTCATACATATCCCTTACAATCTTTACATATTCACCAGGAACTCCTTTCTTATTGAGTGCCCACCACAGAATCTCTCGAGGAACTTTATCATATGCTTTCTCAAGATCAATGAATACCATATGAGCGTTTGTTTATTTACTCCTGTATTTTTCCATCAACTGCCTTCTAATTAAAATTGCATCTGTTGTTGATCTGCCCTGCATAAAGCCAAATTGATTCTCGGATATTTCGGTCTCTTCTCGTATCCGTCTATCAATTACTCTCTCCCATATTTTCATGGTGTGGTTAAGTAGTTTTATAGCCCTGTAGTTTGTACACTGTTGTATATCTCCCTTGTTTTTGTAAACAGGTACCAGTATACTGCTTCTCCGTTCGTCTGGCATTTGTCCAACTTCCATAATTCTATTAAATAGACCTGCTAGCCACCTTGTTCCTGTTTCTTCCAATGCTCTCCATACTTTCCCAGGAATATCATTTGGCCCTACAGCTTTTCCTTTCTTTATTTTTTGAAGCGCTTGAGCCACTTCCCCGTTTGTTATTTTGGTGACCATTGCTGCTACTGTCTCCGTTGGCTCTACAGGCTGTCTGTCAAATTCTTCATTTATTAAGCTGTCAAAGTACTTTCTCCATCTCGTTTTGACATCCCTTTCGTGAACTAGTATTTTATTATTTTCATCACGGATACATCTAATATGATTAAAATCTTTTGGTTTCTTTGCTCTCTCTTTGGCTATTGTATATATCTTCGTTTCGCCTTCCCTGGTATCAAGTTGATCGTATAGGTTTGAATACGCTTCTGCTTTGGCTTTTGCTACTGCTACTTTTGCTTCCTTTTTCGCCACCATATAGTTTTGAAGATCTGCGTCGGATCTGGTTGCTTGCCAATTTTTATATAATTTTCTCTTCTTTTTGATTTTTCCTTGTACTGCGTTTGACCACCGCCAAGTCTCTTTTTCCTCAAACTTTTTTCCTAACGTTTTCTCAAGTATTTCAATAGCAGTCTTTCTAATACTACTGGCCGTTTTCCTTCAAATTGAATTAGGGCTTCCTTTCATGTTCCAACATATTTTTTATAATTTTTCTGGGTATTGGCACTTAAATAGTGCCCCATATCATTTGGTGTTATTCATAAGGCCCATTTTCTTCTTTAGTAATGCAACTTGGAACATAGACCTCCCCCAATTTAATCCAGTGTTTTCTATTTTGCGCCAGTTGCTTCCAGTTGTATCCTCCAATATTCTTAATGTTCTTAATGTCATCAGCCCATCTCATTTGTGGCCTACCTTTGCTTTTTAAGTCCATCTAAGTTACTAAAACTGGCGCTTCAAGGCCTTTTCATTTCTTTTTAAATAGTGCAATCATGTATGTGATCTTATACGCTCCTGAAATTCAAGATAATATTACAAGAATATGATATAAAATACAAGAATGTTTGGTATCAGATGCTTTTGTTCTTCAAGATGTTTGAAAATTGCTCAGTTAGTTGACATAAAAATATTAATCTGCCTTGTCTTTTTTACTGCTGAAACTAATCAAAATTGATTTTATATTTTGTAATATAGATCGGTTTTTGACAAAACATCGTAAGCATCAATTTTCAGAAAAGAGATTTTTATCTTAGATGGTCCCTTACGATAGTTTACAGCTAATTTAAAATTATATTTCTCACAATAACATCCTAAGTATCTAAAATTGAATTTAATTTTTATCGTAACCACCGCATTTCAAGCTCATTTTGTGCCTTTGGTATCGTAAACGGCAAGGTAGTACCGACAGATGATAGTAAGCGCCATAAATCTTGTCGGTTACGTTTTCATATTTTGCCGCTTACGATAAGATTAAATGACCAAAATAACCGTTAGGATTACCTACTCAGTGTTATCTTAAATGTGTTAGAACTCGGTGCAAATTTTATTTCGCTAGAACAGTCTAAAACGAAAATAGTGGTAGATTTGATAAATCCTCTTATTCAATAGTAGAATAGTAAGGATCTGTTTTTAGGTGGATGTGAGAGGTGGCATTCAGATTTTTGCGGATAAAGGTAGGTGATAACTTCGTTAATAATAATTGATTTATGCTCCTTCTCAAATATGCCCGGAACATTAACAAAAAAAAAATAAAATATTTAAAAATTTCAAAAAATTTCGTTTTTTTATAATTTTTTTGCTTATAACTTACAAACTATTCATTTTAGAACAAAGTCCTATAGGAATAAAACAAAGATAATTAAATTTTCTATCAGATGCGATTGGTTAAAAATGTCTTAATTTATCATCATTGCTTCAAAATAGCAATAAATATAAAATAAGGGGGCAAAACAAGCCTGTCTTTATTCAATGATTTTCCATCACTTAGGTTACACTTGGAACCTTCATAATTCGCTTAGACAATTTTTGTAATGTGTTAAGACCGTACACCAAATTTCATTAAAATTGACTTACTAGATTTTGCATAATAATTTTGCAATCTAAACTTTTTTTAAAAAATTAAATTTTTTTAAAATCTTGCAAAACAAAAACTAGAACATACAAAGATTTGTCAATTTTTTTACATATAAAGAAATACTCCATCTATCAAATGCACTTTACAGAATTGAAATCGGATTATTTAAGCGCTTTGTTTTCTATTTTGCGCCAGTTGCTTCCAGTTGTATCCTCCAATATTCTTAATGTTCTTAATGTCATCAGCCCATCTCATTTGTGGCCTACCTTTGCTTTTTAAGTCCATCTAAGTTACTAAAACTGGCGCTTCAAGGCCTTTTCATTTCTTTTTAAATAGTGCAATCATGTATGTGATCTTATACGCTCCTGAAATTCAAGATAATATTACAAGAATATGATATAAAATACAAGAATGTTTGGTATCAGATGCTTTTGTTCTTCAAGATGTTTGAAAATTGCTCAGTTAGTTGACATAAAAATATTAATCTGCCTTGTCTTTTTTACTGCTGAAACTAATCAAAATTGATTTTATATTTTGTAATATAGATCGGTTTTTGACAAAACATCGTAAGCATCAATTTTCAGAAAAGAGATTTTTATCTTAGATGGTCCCTTACGATAGTTTACAGCTAATTTAAAATTATATTTCTCACAATAACATCCTAAGTATCTAAAATTGAATTTAATTTTTATCGTAACCACCGCATTTCAAGCTCATTTTGTGCCTTTGGTATCGTAAACGGCAAGGTAGTACCGACAGATGATAGTAAGCGCCATAAATCTTGTCGGTTACGTTTTCATATTTTGCCGCTTACGATAAGATTAAATGACCAAAATAACCGTTAGGATTACCTACTCAGTGTTATCTTAAATGTGTTAGAACTCGGTGCAAATTTTATTTCGCTAGAACAGTTTAAAACGAAAATAGTGGTAGATTTGATAAATCCTCTTATTCAATAGTAGAATAGTAAGGATCTGTTTTTAGGTGGATGTGAGAGGTGGCATTCAGATTTTTGCGGATAAAGTTAGGTGATAACTTCGTTAATAATAATTGATTTATGCTCCTTCTCAAATATGCCCGGAACATTAACAAAAAAAAAAATAAAATATTTAAAAATTTCAAAAAATTTCGTTTTTTTATAATTTTTTTGCTTATAACTTACAAACTATTCATTTTAGAACAAAGTCCTATAGGAATAAAACAAAGATAATTAAATTTTCTATCAGATGCGATTGGTTAAAAATGTCTTAATTTATCATCATTGCTTCAAAATAGCAATAAATATAAAATAAGGGGGCAAAACAAGCCTGTCTCTATTCAATGATTTTCCATCACTTAGGTTACACTTGGAACCTTCATAATTCGCTTAGACAATTTTTGTAATGTGTTAAGACCGTACACCAAATTTCATTAAAATTGACTTACTAGATTTTGCATAATAATTTTGCAATCTAAACTTTTTTTAAAAAATTAAATTTTTTTAAAATCTTGCAAAACAAAAACTAGAACATACAAAGATTTGTCAATTTTTTTACATATAAAGAAATACTCCATCTATCAAATGCACTTTACAGAATTGAAATCGGATTATTTAAGCAGCCTCAGCAATGTTTTAAATGTGTAAACAATTTTTTGGCATATAAACAAATTTGTGCTGTGTCCAGGAGGGGGTGCTACGGGCTCCCTTATTTTGATAGACTTATTTAAGTTTTTTATGTATTTTGACCCATAGAACACGAATTTTTTGGGTAACAGTTGATCCGGATGTCGATAAGATTGTTATAAACAAAGAACTTGAGGAATTACATAAAATCGATTTTTCGCAAAATAAAGCATTTTTTTTATTTCTAAGATAATTCTAAGCAAAACATGTTCTTACAAGTTTTTTCGTAGGATGCATAGTTTTCGAGATAAACGCGGTGGAACTTTCAAAAAATCATGAAATTGCAATTTTTGAACGCGAATAAGGTTTCATTTAAAAATAAAATAGCAATTCTGCTGACAGCATTTGAAAGTTTAAGTCAAATTATACCGGTTTTAATTATTTGCATTGTTAAAAATTAATTTTTTTATTATTAAACAAAGCTATTTGTTTATAAGCCAAAAAATTGTTTATAAATTTAAAACATTGCTGGGGCCCCTTAAATAATCCGATTTTAATTCTGTAAAGTGTCTTAGATAGGTAGAGCACCTCTTTATATGTAAAAAAAATTAGCCAACTTCTAAATTGTCCACTTTTTGTTCAGAAAGATTTTAAAAAATTTGAACTTTTTTAAAAACATTTAGATTGCAAATTTATTATGCAAAATTTATTATGTCGATTTTAATAAAATTTGGTACACGATTAAGTATGTTACATAGAATTTCATAAGTGAATTACTAATGTTCTAAGTGCCACCAAAGTGGTTAAAAAATATTGAAAAACAAAAGACTTATTTTGCCTCCTTATTTTCTATTTATTGCTATATTGCAGAAAAGGTAATACCTTAAGACATTTTTTACCAGTCGTATATCATACAAAATTCAATTATTTTTATTTTATTTCTCTACGACTCTGTTCCAAAACGAATCGTTTTAAAGTTATAAGCAAAGAAAGCAGAAAAAAATCGATGTTTTTCGAAATGTTTAAATATTTTAATTTTTGTATTAATGTTCCGGGCATATTTGAGAAGGAGCATAAGTCAATTATTATTACTGAAGGTGTCACCTAACTTTATCTGCAAAAATCCGAATGCCACCTCTCACATCCAAAAATAGACGTTTTTTCGCAGATCCTTACTGGTCTATAGATGCGGTAAGTTTGTAATACTTGTTTTTATGGTTTATTGTTTTTAATAGAATTTTAAGTCTAATTTACTAGTTTGGTAATGACATAACCTATGTTTTTTAGTTGTTCTTGTGCAAATATCATAAATATTATTGCAACAAAAATATATTATCAACTTGTAGTAAGTTCACTGAAACCTGAAACAAATGTAGGGGAGTCAATATACAACGAATATTGATACATTGTTTTTAATTACAAACAAATTTTTTATTAAAAATTTTCGATATTAATAAAACTACTTTACTCTTGAACAAGATTCATATTTTTTGACATACCTCATATTTATAAAATTAATAAAATTTAATATCTAATATTTTTTTTTAAACTGATAATAAAACGTGAGCAATAGGTTCCAAGTTACGCAGACATACTGTATAAGAGCTCAAAAAAATTACTTTTATAATTTTTTAAGATTGTTATTAAATATATTTTAGGTAAGTTGTACAGAAAAAGGTTTTGATGACTTTGATATACAAACATTTTTCAGCTGATATTTTTGGGTTATTGTATTACATTTTTTTCATCTTAATTTTCCCAAAAAGAAGTTGTTTATTTCATGTCTAAAGCAAAATAGTTTAGTGCATTTTAAAGATTATATCTTAAGCTTTAAAAGACACCTGTAAAATTGTAATATCTGTTCAAACTTGACTAATACCCTCTTAAAGTGGTAGTAATTCTGTAAAACTACGAAGTTTTTAAAAATTACATTGTTTGGGACGTCGCGTCGGTCGTATCATTTGAATTACATTTTTGAGATTTTTTTGAATAGAACATTATTAGTACAGTGTCACACATTAATATACGTATTTAATTTTATTTTTCTTTGTCAATTTTTATTATTAATAATATTTTTTCTGTTAAGATACTTACGTTATTTATAGATTGATACCTCGAAACTATCGTATGTTTATCTTAAGCGACAAGATGCAACTGAAAACACAGAGGAGGTCTAACAAAGTATGGCACGTTACATTATTTAATAAAATAATGCTGTTATACAGTTTTTTTTCTGAAATTAATAGTTCTTTTATGTACTAATTTCTCATAGTTTCAAAATTTTAATTGTATTAACCAAAATGTCGATAGAAGAAAGAGTCGTCGCATGTAAAATGTGCGTTTTGTCGGTTACGATATTTTGTCAAAAACCCATCGATATATACTTTGTTGTGCATTAGTTTTTATTTATCTCCATTATTTATTGTTGTTTCCTTATTTCAATGGACAAATGTAAAGTATAAGAAGATGGCTTAAGTAAGTAAGTAAGTAAGCTATTTTTAATAAATTCAAAATATAATAATTATTTATTGATACAGAATATTGATAAACTTTTTTCATTTTTATCATTTATATGCAGCTCTTTTTGTTTATATGGATGAAGGAATTGTATATACTTGAACTGTAGTATCGGTGATGGTTTATCAAATATAGCAAGTTTGTTTAATAGTCGGAGAGAGAGAAGCGGATTTTGTGCGTGATAAGTAATATGGAAAAACTATACGGGGATATGTTGAATTAGTTGTGTGCATGACTTTCACCAACAGCCGGAAACCAGAGTTGGGGCCGAGGGTAGTTATAAGGGGTCAAAGTCGCGGATTTAATTATTTTTTTTATGACGCTCATGATCGAGATAGTGCACCAAAAGTTGGGAATAAGTAGGTCATGACGTAACTAAGTAAAATCTCTAGGGGCGGAACGCTGCGTGGCCGACAAAGGGGTGGGGGTAGGGGTGAATATAAAAAATATAAAGGTTTTTTTGCGACGTTCGTGACTGAGATAGTTGACCAAAATTTGGGAATAAGTAGATCATGACATTACTAAGTAAAATACCCAGAGCCGGAAACCAGAGTTGGGGATGAGGGTAGTTATAAGGGGCCAAAATCGCCGTTTTTATTATTTTTTTTTGTGACGCTCATGATCGAGAGAGTGCACCAAAATTTGGGAATAAGTAGGTCATGACGCAACTAAGTAAAATCCCCAGGGGTGTCACTCTGCGTGGCCGACAAAGGGGTGGGGCAGGGGTGAATACAAAAAATAAAGGGGTTTTTTTGCGACGTTGGTGATTGACAGAATGCACCAAAATTTGGGAATAAGTAGACCATGACATAACTAAGTAAAATCCTCAGAGCGGGAAACCAGAGTTGGGGATGAGGGTAGTTATAAGGGGTCAAATTCGCCGTTTTTATTATTTTTTTTTGTGACGCTTATGATCGAGATAGTGCACCAAAATTTGGGAATAAGTCGGTCATGAGGTAACTAAGTAAAATCTCTAGGGGTGGAACACTGCGTGGCCGATAAAGGGGTGGGGGTAGGTGTGAATAAAAAAAATATAAGGGGTTTTTTGCGACGTGCTAGATTGAGATAGTGCACCCAAATTTGGGAATAAGTAGACCATGACTTAGCTAAGTAAACTCCTCAGAGCCGGAAACCAGAGTTGGGGATGAGGGTAGTTTTAAGGGGTCAAAGTCGCAGTGTGTATTATTTTTTTTGTGACCCGGCACAACAGTTGTCCCCCACGCAGCGTTCCGCCCCTGGAGATTTTACTTAGTAATGTCATGATCTACTTATTCCCAAATTTTGATGCACTATCTCGATCACGAACGGCAAAAAAACCCCCATATATTTTTATACTCACCCCTGCCTACCACCCCTTTGTACCTTAAGTAGCGTTCCGCCCCTGAAGATTTTACTTAGTTACGTCATAACCTACTTACTCCGAAATTTTGGTGCACTATCTCCATCATGAGCGCCACAAAAAAAATAATAAAAACCGCGACTTTTACCCCTTATAACTACCCTCGTCCGCCACTCTGGTTTCCGCCTCTGGGGATATTACTTAGTTATGTCATGGTCTACTTATTTCCAAATTTTGGTGCACTTTATATTCACCCCTGCCCCACCCCGTTGTCGACCACGCAGCGTTCCACTCCTGGAGATTTTACTTAGTTACGTCATGACCTACTTATTCCCAAATTTTGGCGCGCTATCTCGATCATGAGCGTCACAAAAAAAAATAATAAAAAACGGAACTTTGACCCCTTATAACTACCTTCCTTCCCCACTATGGTTTCCGGCTCTGGGGATTTTAATTACTTTGGTCATGGTCTACTTATACCCAAATTTTGGTGCACTATCTCAATTACGAAGGTCGCAAAAAACCCGTTATATTTTTTATATTCACCCCTACCCCCACCCCTTTGTCGGCCACACAGCGTTGAGTCCCTAGAGATTTTACTTAGTTACGTCATGACCTACTTATTCCCAATTTTTGGTGCACTATCTCGATCATGACCGTCATAAAAAAAATAATTAAATCCGCGATTTTGACCCCTTATAACTACCCTCGGCCCCAACTCTGGTTTCCAGCCGTTGGTGAAAGTCATGTACACAACTAATTCAACATATCCCCGTATAGTTTTTCCATATTACTTATCACGCACAAAATCCGCTCCCAGCTCTTAGACTATAATATTATAGATGTATCTAAAATTATGGACAACTAACTTAACAAAAGTTATTCAAACAAGCAATCAGACCCATCTTTTCTCGATGGATCAAATCGCTTTAAAATAATCCACGTCTTATTCAAATTTATAGTTCGGCTATAAATGTTTCGTCTTTTTATTCCTAACAAACTGGCCAACAGCCAGTCTATTATTCGATTTCAGTATCTTTTTTTTTATTTTGTGCAAAAAGGTAAAAAATTTCATTATTTATTAAAAAACTTCAGGTAAAATTTTTTTAGCTAAACTAAGCCGACCATTATATTAGCCTAACATATAAGGGTTCTCGTATAACGAAGGAAAACTTCTAAGCCCCCAATCCGACCCTTGACGTAAATTTTCATAAAATTTGCACTTCTTCCTCTTCCTAAATAAGGATTATACAAATTTCTAGCGTACATGTAGAGAACCCGTAAAATGTTAATGGTTGTTGGCGGGAAAATGTACCCATCCACTGGAAACTTTAGCAGCAGTGATGCATTCTTATAAGTTTCCTTACGTAGTTAGTTAGTTTTATGGTTTGTTTATTTATTTAAACCACTATGCAATTTAATAATAAGTTTTCTCAAAACTTTATACTTACTGAATAATCACGAAAATGTGGGAGAAAATGAGCACAATTTAGACAATTTAAATTTAACCTTTGGGAATCGTTCATCATATACATGACGATACAATTAAACTAAGTGGTTATATTTTGTATTTACACACGCCCAAACTTATATGGAATCATCTGATATTTCTTATTATTTCGTGCGAATCTAAAAAAACGAACACATAAAGTCAAACCATATTAATTTTAAAGCAATTTAATAACAAATACATAACAATTAAATAAAACAATAAAGTATTTAACAAACAAATTGAAATTAAGATTAAAAAGGGTTCAAGGCAGGTTTTGTTTATATTCGATTCAGAGTTGGACTACCATCTCCATATAGCAACTATTTCAGCATCCTTATGCATCATCAGTGAAGATTATGCAGTCACAACTCTGAAGGGAATATAAACATTCTGCCCCTTTTAAGGCAAAACATCGCGATGCAATGAACCCACCTTTTGAGACGCAAATCAGCATAATGCATAATCTTCACTGATGATGCATAAGGATGCTGAAATAGTTGCTATATGGAGATGGTAGTCCAACTCTGAATCGAATATAAACAAAACCTGCCTTGAACCCTTTTTAATCTTTTTCATTTTACTCAGTTTTTGAGTATTTAGAAACTGTCTTTCGGTCCTTTTCCTAGACGAAGAGAAGGTAAATGCGTGGCCTAAGTGTCCTCTATTTGCTTTCTCCTATTTTCGTCGTCTCTACGTGATTATATATTGTAAAATCCGGAGATATGGGATGCAGCCAGAAAGCAGTTTATTAACGAAAAATCTTAGATTTAAAATATTGTTTATTATATTTTTATTTCAATTTTTCTAATTGTTTAAGAAGTAGTAAACTTTGTATCTGGGGCTTTTCGTTGTTTTCCTCGTAATACGAGAGATATCGCTGATTTGCGTCTCAAAAGGTGGGTTCATTGCATCGCGATGTTTTGCCTTAAAAGGGGCACAATGTTTATATTCCCTTCAGAGTTGTGACTGCATAATCTTCACTGATGATGCATAAGGATGCTGAAATAGTTGCTATATGGAGATGGTAGTCCAACTCTGAATCGAATATAAACAAAACCTGCCTTGAACCCTTTTTAATCTTTTTCATTTTACTTAGTTTTTGAGTATTTAGGAACTGTCTTTCGGTCCTTTTCCTAGACGAAGAGAAGGTAAATGCGTGGCCTAAGTGTCCTCTATTTGCTTTCTCCTATTTTCGTCGTCTCTACGTGATTATATATGGTAAAATCCGGAGATATGGGATGCAGCCAGAAAGCAGTTTATTAACGAAAAGTCTTAGATTTAAAATATTGTTTATTATATTTTTATTTCAATTATTCTAATTGTTTAAAAAGTAGTAAACTTTGTATCTGGGTCTTTTCGTTGTTGTCCTCGTAAATTGAAATTAGTTGTTTTAAAATCAATATCTTAAAAATTTTTAAAATTGTTTTTATTTATTTTTTTGTATTTTTTGGTAGTTAGTGTTATCACCTCTAGTCCTATGCAAGCTTCAGTTTGCGTAGGCACGCTCCTAATCAAATTTCAACATTTTGTTGTGGTAGGTTGCTTCAATCTTCAAAAGCAGCTTATACTAGCCGTGCGGTGCTTTGTGGATTATCCCGGCGAGCTCTAATTTTTATTTTAAGCATATCCCACAAATACTCTATAGGGTTAAGCTCTGATGAGCAACCAGTCCACTCCAAATAAGGGATACCTTCTGCTTCAATGGTGTTTCTAGTCACTCTAGTGGTATGTGAAGGTCCATTATCATGTATGAAAACTAAATTTTCTCCTGTTGCATCCCTCCAGAGCCTAAGTGGAGGTTATCAACATACCTGTGAGCAGTTAAATTTGATTGGATGAAAATTTTTTTACGGATCACAATTCCTCGCCAGATCATTATATATATACAATAGCACTAAACGCCTTAGAGGCAGGCCCATGGCTTCCAGGTCATTATACTTCCCCTTATATATTTGTGATCAGATCTGACAGTTTTCGTTCTTGCTTGTCTTCTTCTACCTCTAAGTACACGATTTCGTGGGTCAGCTGATTTTACGCCAATCCTGAATTTTCTGAAAATAGCATATTTTGTCAATTCGTGCTGTTCCCGTTTTGGTGGTGAAGACAGGAATTTAGGCGACCAATCTTGTGCTGCCTGGATAACTCGGGAACTCGTAACTGTCTCCTACTGTATACTTCTTGGCACGAACTCTTCTTCTTATCGTTTCAACTGAAAAAGTTACACCTGTAGCTTCCAAAAGCTGCTTATTTATTTTTTGTTCAATTTGCAACTCAAGCAAATAACCTATACCGTACCGAGCTGTATTATCTGATTGTCTTATATATTTGTTTATTTTGAATAAAAACCTTTTTTCTTCGCAACAATAACAAGTTTTTTCAAAATAAATAAGTATTGGTTTAAAATACATGGTAATTCCTTATAAGTTTGGGTGTGTGTACTTCGAACAAAAATCTGATATGAAACTTGAATTATTTGTAAAAATATTATAACTTGCAAAAATATTTTGCGAAGCAACTTATTCGATATGAAAAACGAAAGAAGTGGATGAGCTAGGAATTAAAATAATAACGATCAGCATTTTCATTTTATTTTCAGCAGAACTTTCCTCTGATGAAAATTTCGGCCGATGAAAACTTTTGTAGACATTAGCACTATAGTTCTACAATGTAGATTCTCAGGCAAGTTCGACAAAGCTCATTTTTGTCCGGCAAAGTTATTTCTTTCTTTGTCACTAGGTCATTAAAAAATATCCCTCCAACAAATGTGAAAAAAGCTCTATTATTTTTATATACAGAGTGTCTCATTAGGAATTGTCCATATAGTCACTGGAGATGTTGTTTTGAAGCTATTTTCTGGTGACATTTTTATAATCAATTACTTTTAATGGGAAAAAGCCACAATTTTACAAAAAAAATGATTTTATTAACGTTTCGACGCCCAAGTCGGGTGTCGTTGTCAAAATGCAAAATAATACCAATTAACAAAAATGTTGTTGCTTAGTATAAAATTCTTCTAATCATTTATTTATTCTGACTCATTTATATCGGCAATTCAGACATATATTGTACATTTTAAAGTAGAAGACTTTAAAATGATATTGCCAATATTGATGAGTTGCGTTCCTGGGACGACTTTATTAAAATATAGTTCATTTGATTACATGAAATCAACCTAACTCAAAAATACCCGCCACAAAAAATCATAGCATATAATCTGTCTTTAAAAAGACAACCAAATGCAACGGTGGCAGTAAAATTCTTGCGTTAGAGACTCCATAGTAAATCTCATAGTCACTGGAGAAAGCTTAACACCAAATACGACGCAGATTTAACCTAAATCGCAAATAAAATTTTCCTCCTGACCAAGATACAGAGGGTTTTATTACAAATATTCTAAAATGAATCTTGAAATTACCCCGTTGTTTTATCACCTTCCAATATTTTTTGTTCAGACTTGACAAACAATTTACTTGTTTTGGGATACTTTAACTAGTGTTAACATATAGTTTTCCGCTGTTACCAGAGGCGTGCTCTAGGGATATATACTTACTTTTTCCAGTTTGCTCCCTTACAATCTACGCCACTCTCGTAATAATAATTTCAGCATGGTTTTTGATTCTTCGATACTTTTTACATGAATATCATTCTTTGGTCTCGATGCGATAGAGTATGTAGTTTTCAAGTTATTTGCTTTTAAAGGTAATGGATTCAATAAGAATATTTATGTATTTTGTTAAAACGTTTTCATATACTTCACTTGTTCTTTGTCACGGTGGCGGTGTCCCGAAAATCTTGTAATCGATTTTACACATACGTTTTGACTAGCTAGGCAACTGCAATTTTTAGAATAGCTCAGAACCCGATGATAATGCAATATTCAACAGATTTTACATTAATGCATTGAATTTTATTGTGAATTTTAAGCCATTTTAAATGCAAATAATGCAATGATATTTAGATGCCGTTATAAAGTAACTTATTGAACAGAGAATATGGCCCAGTGGTAGAGTATTCGACTGCAGATCGAGAGGTTCCCGTTTCAAACACTGGTTTTCAATATATTTTTTATCTTTTTTTTTAGTTTACTTTATAGCATATTATGAATATTTCCCATTTTATTAAGTTAATACATAATAATATTAGCAATATTAAGGTATATCATAAGTATTCTCTCATGACATAGGAATTGAAACAACAAAATAGTTTATAATTTTTATATTGTGTCCTAGCAATAGTCAAAACATGTAACATAAAAAGTTGTTTCTATAAAGGTGTCATTATTAAACACATAATCATATTGAATGTTGTATATGTTACCGGCCAAACCCGATTTCAAGACAAACTAATTTGGCCTAGGCCAAACTAGTTGGTCCTAAGCGCGTTAGGATAAACTAGTATGGCCTATGCCAAACTAGTTTGTCCTATCATGCGTAGGCCAAACTAGTTTATCCTGATATAAATACACACACTTAAGGTCAAACTAAGGCCAAACTAGCTTATCCTAATATAATAAAGACTCACACTTCAGGATAAACTAGTACGGCCTAGTCTAAACCAATTTAGCCGAGTCGAAAGTAATTTAGCGAACATGTAAGGACTTTTACATGCAGGGAATTCCCAAATCACGTCCCAAAAGGGATGGCAAAAAAATTATACATCGATATATTGTATCATAATATGATACCTACATCGAATGAAGATATTGATAGGTACATGCTATAAATCAATGTATTTTTGTATAATGAAATAATATAAAAAATAATAAATAAAAGGATGAGGTTTTCTCCAAAAATTAAAAGAAAATACACACTTACGAATAAAATCGATTACGAATTAATAATGTTTTCACCAATTTTGAAAAAATGTGAAAAGGTTGAGTTATCAACTTCCGTCTGTCCATCCGTCCGTCCGTTTGTCTGTCTGTCCGTATACTCAACTCCTCTGTCATTATACCAGGTAGAATGACAAATAAGGAAGTTTCAAATGAATACCAGGTAGAATGACAAATGAGGTGTCAAATGAAAGCTTATAATCCAAGAATGGTACTAAAGGTGATGAATTTGATGGGTCTACCCCAAAATCCCGACAGCCAAAATCCCGACAGCCACAATCCCGACGGCCAAAATCCCGGCAAGCCAGAATCCCGGCAGGCCAAAATCCCGACAGGCCAGAATCCCGACAGGATTAATAAGTTTCTTTTTAACATATAATTACATTTATTTCTTGTTTTTTGTTCATGGCCATCTGTTTTTTGTTTTTTGTTACAAAACAAAAGTATTTTGTATTAAAAGTATTAAACAAAATTCGGAATTTTTGCTTATGCGAGGATTGTTGCATGTAGGGATTTTGGCCTGTCGGGATTCTGGCGTGTCGGGATTCTGGCGTGTCGGTGTTTTGGCCGTCGGGATTTTGGATGTCGGGATTTTGGCTGTCGGGATTTTGGGCGGCACGGGAAATTGATCTAGGACTTCCGGTTTTAGAAATACGACCGGAAGTACTGTTTTAAAGTCACCGAAATAGAACAAGTGATATATTATGAGACGCGACTTTTCAAAACTGAAACAAGTATATACTTCCGGTTTCATGACTTTCAAATTATTTTTCCTGTTTCATTATTTTTCCAAGAAGAAAGTATTTCATTCAATTTATTATTTATATTAAGCCGTACGAGTTCGCTGAATTACTTTTTGTTTCTTGGCTTTTTCCAATTATGAGTTTGCTGTTTTCGTTTTCCATAGCACTCTATTCTCTTAGTCGCGATCTCTGAGGTCTCTATCTATCATAGCATTTCCCATGTAAGTTTTTTCCATCTCACAGAAGGTCTTCCTCTCCGTCTTCCTCCCCGCGTGTCCCGGTCCATTAATCTTTTTGGCCTCCTGTGCTCCGGCATTCTTTGTACATGCTCGTACCATTTCAGGGCTCTACTTTTACTACCACAACTTTTTTGCAATTGAAAATTCTACTTCTATTTTCTTTCATATTTCCTCTGTTCTTATTCTATCCTACCTGGTGATTCGTAGATACCTTCTCAAAAACTCCAATTCAACTGATCGTATTTTATTTCGTATTATTGTTGTTACTGGCCATTCCTCCTCTCTTGTAGGGTAATATTCAGCACTATGCACTGAAAAATCTTTTATGTTTTCTTTAGTTAGAGTGTTCTTCCATATCACTCCGTGGAGTACTTTGGTGGCTTGTTTTCCCCGTACTATTTTCATTTCTATATCTTTCATAGGTGCCATCTCGGTTTATCATTTACCCCAAATACTTAAAAGTCTTACAACTCTTAATAGTGTCTTCTAAACTTACGTTTAAATCAGCAACCAATCTGTAATCAATTACTTTCGACTAGACTAAATTGGTTTAGAACAGATTAAACTAGTTTATCCTGATATAAAAACATATACTTCAGGATAAACTAGTTTGGCCTGAAGTGTGTGTATTTATATTAGGATAAACTAGTTTGGCTTAGGGCAAACTAGTTTGGCCTACGCGCGATAGTTTGGCCTAGGTCATACTAGTTTATCCTAATGAGCTTAGGACAAACTAGATTGGCTTAGGCCAAACTAGTTTGTCCTGAAATCAGGTTTAGCGGGTAACATATACATAATCTTATTGAATACATCATTTTATTGAATCCAATAACTTTAAATGCAAATACCTTGAAAACTACTTAATCTATCGCATTGAGCCAAAAGGGTGATATTTAAGTAAAAAGTAACAAATAATTAAAAAAAAGCATGCCAAAATGATTATTACGACAGAGGCGTAGCTTGTGAGGTGAAATCGGGGGAAAAGAAATATAATATATCCCTACATCACGGCAATAGTAACAGCGGAAAACTACGGAAACTGTTTGGCAAGTTTGATCAAAAAATATTGGAAGGTGTTGAGACAATCAAATGGCTAATGTTGGGGTAAAATCATTAAAAAATATTTAAAAAAAAAACACTCTGTATCTCGGTAAGGAGGAATATTCTATTTAAATGTTTTAGGTTAAATCTTCGTATTTTATGCGAAGCTTTTTCTCCAGTTACTACATGGAAAATTATTAATCAGACACCCTGTATATTTGACTAATTATTTCTTTATTTATATTTACTTATTTTACATTTGATGTAAAAGTACTTTTTTGTAATATTAACATCAATAAACTTTTTATTTATCTATCTGGGACAATGAGTTTTTTCTTTGGTTTCATAAAATTGTATTTTTGCCAATTTTTTTGAATACAATACAATATTTTATTACAATAGAACACGAATACAGTGTATAACACAAGAAACAGTTTCAAGTTTCTTTGAAGTTCTTCGTGTATCGGTTTTTTTATTTTTTCGACGTAAATCAACATGACTATCAGTGAAAACATTAATAATATTTAACTAATTTATTTTTCATTGGGAAAGTAAATAATATCTTAATGAATTTTATAACAAAGCCTTCGATCATTCCGGAAGAAATGAAAAACTCCCAATTGTAAAAAACTCTCTCAACGATTTTACAAGTAATTAAAATAAACAAACATCTAGGAAAAAACTTATGCCGACAATTTATGTACTTTAACTCTGAATTAACAGCAAAAGAATGTTACCTGTTGACTGTTTTGTGTTTTTTTAAGTTTTAATTAACTTTCCAGTTTTAAATTATTCGTTTTACTTTTTACATTATTCGCCTCTGGGAGTTTGAATTATTTTGTAAGTTGTTCTCGGGCAAGGTGAATATTAAAGCTCGAAAACAGGCTTTAAATATTTTTTCTCAAGTTTTTCGTTGCTGGAACAATTACTTATGGAAATTAGTTTAAAGTTATGGTCTTGTGATTTATACTTCTTGTATAATGTTAGCTTTATGTAAGAATATAAAATTAATAATAAGAATAGTTTCCATATGCAAAATATGAGCAGTTTATATTCCTGTCGATAAGGAAAATAAGCTAGTGTTCTGATATACAGGGAGAATTATTAACTAAAAAGCATAGAATTTAAAAATTAATGAAATAAGCATAAATCAGCAATAACAATTTGAAAAAAATTACAAATAAAAATAAAATTAGTTCTTTTCTTAATAACAACCAAATCATGGGATAAACTCAATCTTAAAAATAGAATAAAGTTCTTCCCTTCATCACAAGCTAAATGAAAATTTTGTTCATTGACATTTAAACGCATATTAAATCGTCTCTGGTATAAAAAAAACATTTTACCCATGTTTTAAATTGATGATCAATAAATGAACTTATTTATAAAGTTTTGTATTATTAGGGTAATTCGAGGATAGATGGCGCAGGTTTTTAAATTTGATGCTAACGTTTCTAAATGTTAAAGTAGAATCAGTGTTAATTTTTTTACCGAATTAACACCGGCGGAAACAATTGGAACGGGTGAGATTATATCTAGCATTTTTCCAGGGGTATTTTTAACGGGAGCATTTGCGTTAGTTTCTGCAACTGATTCATTTTGTTCTTCTGGCACAGAATCGTCTTCAGTCTGCCAACTGCAGCAAGGTTGTTGATCATCAGATACAGGTTTTTTAACACTTTGAGAACTGCTCTCTGGGATTTGTTAATTTTTACCTGCACCAGAAACGACAGGAACCTCTAGTACAATACTATTTTCAGTCAAATAGGCGTCATCTGGGATAGCAGAAGAATTAAATGGCACAATTCCAGTAGCCTTGAATGCCGATGTTTCATTACTTACAGTTGCAGACTTGTTTCATCCTTCAGCAAGTAACTTTCCAAATTGCAGTCTAGTGAGCTTTCGTCCTGGATTATTTTTAATGTATAAATTGCAAGTTGAGCAGTAGTATAACTTTACCGATCTGAAAAATCACCTATCTAGTGGTTGTAAGAATTGTGTCGCATGACCTAATAAACAAAGCAGTATGATGTGTTCAACACAGTATTCTAGCATCTGAACGTTATTGCAGTGTGAAGCATGACCATCAAGCAGTAATAAAACTACTCCCGTCGGCTGTCTGGGGACGAACTGATTTTTCAGCCACTGAAAAAATATGTCACTGTTGATATAGACTGATCTTTCTGACATGTAGACCAGGGATCCCGGAGGCATCCCATCCTCGAACTCTTGCTTTTTATTTTTCCCTTTCATTACGCAGGTTGGCGGAAGAAAAACGCATTCTGCGTTACAACAGGCTATAACGGTGATGGTTTCTCACTTTTCACCAGAGCTGATACTTGCGATGTTTTTAGATCCTTTCTTAACAACAACATGTCCTGGCCTATTATTCAGTTGTAAACCCGTCTCATCCATATTGTAGATGTGTCCAGGTTTATTCAAAACATCGTTCTCGGTTACAGTATTTTCTAGCAGATGAAAGTAAGCCTCAACGTCTTTTTTGTTCATACCTAAGGATCTATTAATGGATACCCCTTCTGCTTTTCTTACTGACAGCCTTGGGTTCCTCTGCAGAAATAACTGCAGCCATGCAAAACCAGCTAATCTCAACTCCTTACTAAAATGATGTTAATCCCAGCTGTTCGGCCAATTCGAAAGCCATACTTCTTACATCGGTTCGAGTAGGAAAAAATCCGTTTTTTTGAAGTTTTAGGATATGGTCGACCAAATTTTTTCACCAATTTCGCCTAACGTGGAGGAGGGTCCAAGAAGGCCTTTCGGTCACTCAATTTTCTTCTTCGTAGAGTGGTTGCCGGTAGGTACCCCAAAATTTCGAGCAGCCTCATTATCACCTATTCTATTTTCATTGACAGATTAAATGGCTTCAGCTAATTGTTGTTCTGTCCAACTCGCCCTGGAACAACTTCCAATGCGCTTGTATTTGGTTGGCATACTGAAAAGAAGAGGAATTATTAGTGAGCTATCTCACCTCAAAAATAAGTGAACCATCCATCCTCGTTGTGAGAGGTGAGATGGCGCACCTCAAAAATTAAACACGTTTGGATATATGCACAATTTTGAGGTTTCAATATATGAAAACTTAAATGTATTTACTTACCTGACACGATATTATGACCAAAATTATTATTAAATTTAAAGCCGAATAATACAAAGAAAGAATTCGAAAAAATACTTTTGTACCGTCCGAATCATGTATTAATTTTAAGTAGATATTTATCCGATGAGCACAAACAGTATGGCGGCTTGTTTGATATGGCAGCTACGTCAGAGTGCAGCTGCTTTCACTCTAACGTTAGTGGTGGAGCTGTAAAACCATTGCGTCATCTCACCTTCTGCGCCATCTGTCTTCGAGTTACCCTACAGTTACAATATGCATATAAAGAGCGATTTGAATTGGACTAATATTTATTTGGTCTGCTGTATTTATGTATTATTTTTCCTTTTTATGGCCTTCGGAATAGAAGGAAAGATTCAGTGAGGTGGCCTTCTGGCCTACTCCACTGCGACCTTTTTAGATTTAGTGTGGTCCTTTAGTCCTTGATTCCATTCCCTAGCCTGGCTTCTTTTAAAAGGTCTAATGCAAAGAACCGCACATTTGCCAGACTGTCACACTGACATAGAATGTCCTCTGCTCTTCCTTTTTCCAGGTGACAAAATCTGCATAGGTCATCCTTTGACAATCTCATCAGCTTTAAGTGCCTATTCAGATTACAGTACTCTGTTCACTGATCCACTGTGACTTTGATTGTTTTCCTGTCTTTGCTTATAAGGTAAATTTCAACTGTTTTACCTGCTCTTGTCCTGGTAAATTCTTTCACCCTTCCAAACATTTGTGATATATCCACTTTCTTGTAGCCATTCTTGTTAATGCCTTTACAATGCCTCAGAAGGTTTCCGGTCCAAAGAATGGCATTGATGAGCCTTGTTTTAGCCATTTCATTTGTGTTTTCATTGCCCTTATGAGCCTCGTATCCCAGTACCCTACGTACCGTAACCTTGCTACGGTTTCCTAGTCTAATTAGGGTACCCATGCAATTCCATACTAGCTCAGAGTTGACCTCTACAGAATTCAATGCTTCAAGCGCTGCCTGGCTATCTGTGAAGATGGCAATTGAACAGAATATTTTTTCTTGTCTTTCTATTTCTTCCACGCAGTAATGGATTGTCGATATTTCTACTTGAAAAACTGTGACATCCTTAGATAGACTTAGCATGAAATGTATCCCTTGATTTGTCCCTATCTTGCCAGCTCCCACGCCTTAGGATGTTTTTGAGCCAGTGTACCAGATAGCAGCAGCTTGTATGAGTACACCTTCCTTCCAGTTTTCCCTCTGTGGTAAATTAATTTTGAACGTATTGTCAAAGCTACGCATATCTCGTAGCTGTTGCATCGACAAGTTGCCCCATTAAAATATCCGCTTTAAGGTTCTCAATTAGCTTTTTATTGTCAGCATGTCAGCTTTTGTAAATATAGAAATGGTTGAAGCCGTAAACACGTTGTACTACCAACAAACAACAAGAATTAAAACGGAAAATCTCATAACACCTGGATTCACAGTAACTAAAGGACTAAGGCAATGAAGCTGTATCTCACCAACACTATTCAAAATATATCTCGAAGCAGCACTCAACAAATGGAAGAAAAAATATACCAGTATGGACATACCACTAACGGACTCAACTTTGTACACGCTGTGCTTTGCGGATGACCAGGTGATCATCGCACAGGACTCTAAAAATCTTAGTTATATGATGCGAAAACTATTAGAAGAGTTTGCAGAGTGGGGCCTAGAAGTAAATATGGAAAAAACTGAATACATGAGTATCGTAGAGGAAAATCAAAAAATAAAATTATGTGAAGACTACAAATACCTGGGAGTAAAGATCAATCAAAACGGAAAATTAGATGCAGCTGTTAAGGAATGAAATATACAGGAATAGCCCAGTAAATGAACGGGAAATTCGGCGACACCGTGTAATTTTCAGGGGCAACTCCGAATTGCATGAAAATTTGGATTTAGTTTCTACATACCCTCCACTTTAAAGTTGAAATTGTGCCGTTGGTTGCTTTTACTTGGGGGGTGACATTTACCCCTTCTCAGGGGTGAAAAAACATATGTTCAAGATAAGGCCGGAAATGTATAAATTTACTGATTTTAAGCAACTTTTGTTCTATAGAGTTTTTTACGTAAGTTAATACTTTTCGAGTTATTTGCCATTGAAAATGTTGATTTTTCGACAAAAAACTATGTTTTCAGACGGTTTTTCGGAAATAACTCAAAAAGTCAATATTTTATCGAAAAAAATATCCTTAGTAAAAGCTTATGTAGCTTATAAAAAACCCAAAAAAATGGTGTATCAGTAAAGTCTATCAATCAAATAAAAACAAAGTTGTAGCTCATGAAAAATACGTTCTTATTTTTCTAATTCCAAATCGAATATTTCAAGGTGAAATCACCGAAAAATTAAGCACTTTTCGAGAAAAACCCATTTAAACTTTTTTAAAGTGTTTATAAAAAGCTTTGTTTTAATTGTTAACAAAAGTTTTAGCATTAAAAATAAGCGAGTTAGGCTCAAAATAAAGTTGGCCGTCTTTTTTTTTTGTAAAAAATCATGAAAATCTCGCCGTGTTTAGCTCCCCAAATAAAATTAATCCGCTTTACAAACAACTTACTTACCTATCTATTTTTTATATGATCTGTCAGTCTCACAGGTTTAAAGTGTTTATTTTTGAAAGGGTTATAATTGAGAAAGCTTGAATGGGTCACAAATCACGAGTGTATGCAAATTTTGAACATCCATATCTTAACCAATTTTTGTCTTACGGAGAAACAAAATGAAACTAGCATATTTATAACAGCAAAACCTACATTTTTTTACTCTTTAAGATTTTTCTTATCACTAATATTTTTTAAGTTATTTTGCAAAAATGAAATGTTTCAAAAAATTTTTGAAAATTTATTTTTACTATAAAACCAAACGTTTTCAAAAATAATTACTTCAAACCAATCAAACTTACAGATCATATAAACAATACACTTACAGTTAAAATAGATGGTAAAGCCAAACGAATAATTTAATTTCATTTAGGGTGCTAAATAGAGGGAGGTTTTCACGACTTTTTCAACAAAAAAAAGGGGCCAACTATTTTTTTCAGTGTAACTCGTTTATTTTTGATGCTGTAAACTTTTGTAAAAAAACAAGTAATAAGCTTTTTTCTATACTTTAAAAATGTTAGTAAGGTTTTCCCGAAAAACGCTTCTTTCGGTGATTTGGCGTTGAATTATTCGAGTTGGAATTAGACGAATAAGAACGTATTTTTCATGAGCTACAACTTTGCTTCTACTCAATTTGTAGACTTTACTGGTACACCATTTTTTTCGTTTTTTTATAGGCTACACTTTTGCTGAACATATTTTTTTCGATAAAATATTTATTTTTTGAATTATTTGGGAAAAACGGTCTGAAAACGTAGTTTTTTTGTCGAAAAATCAACATTTTAAATCGCGAATAACTCGAAAAGTATTGATTTACGTAAAAAACATTATAGAACAAAAGGTGCTTAAAATAAGTCAATTTATCCTTTTCCGGCTTTATTTTATACACGCGTTTTTCACCCCCCGAGAAGGGGTAAATGTCGCCCCCCAAGTAAAAGCAACTAACGGCACAATTTCAACTTTGAAGTGGAGGGTAAGTAGAACCTAAATCCAAATTTTCATGCAATTCGGAGTTGCCTCTGGAAATTACACTCCAAAACGGTCATTTATTGGGCTAGAAAGGAAATGCATATCCTTACTGAACAGCGTACTGTGGGATAATTATATTTCTAAGGAAAAGAAAAGAAAAATATATAACCCTATAATAAAAAACATCACAACATATATGGATGCGAAGTTTGGCCCCTAAAAGACAGAACACAGAAAATGCTTAGAGCAACAGAAATTGACTTCTGGCGCCTTTCGGCGGGAATATCTAGACACGACAGAATAACAAACGAGCGAGTCCGAGAAATCATGAGAAATCAACATAATATTGTTGACGACATCAGGACGAAACAACTCAGCTGGTACCGACACGTAAGCAGAATGCCGGAGAATAGAATCCCAAGATAAATATCCTCGAATGCCAACCAAAAGGAGGGCGCAGACCAGGAATACATAGAAGAAGTTGGAGAGGAGTTGATAGAAAAATCAAGGACAGAGAACTCGAGGACGATCTATGGAATGAAAACGAGATAAAGATTGGAAATCGGAAGACGTCAAAGAACGTTGTAAACGGATATGAGATATTTATAATATAGGTTAAGCAATAAACATGATTAGTTAAAATATTGTTTTGTTTGCTTCCAATCCATATCTTCATCGTTCGCATTTTTTATTAGGACAAGACGAAAACACACTAGCTAGGCTAAGGTAAGAAATAACAATCGTGGATGATTGAAATATTATTATTCAATGTTGTTTCGATTATCTGGGGTAGTTTATCGTATTGTTTCAATGTATTTAATCTTTAAAACTCTGAACTGAGCTCTAGGTTCTGGGTTCAGAGCTCATGCCAGAGATCACACTAAGCGAAATCCAGGACGCAATGAAAAAGATGAAAAACAACAAAACGTCAGGAGAAGATGGAGTCGTAATAGAAGCTATAAAGATGGGTGGACGTGCCCTTCTCAACCAAATAAAAATTTTGTTTAACCTTTGTCTAACAGATTGTTGCATACCGGAAACATGGAACAATGCAGTAACAATTTTACTACACAAGAAAGAGACAAGGCACACCTAGAAAACTATAGACCAATCAGCTTATTGAACCACATCTATAAAATGTTTACCCGAATAATTACGACAAGACTAGAAAAAAAGTTAGATTTCTACCAACCCCGAGAACAAGCTGGATTCCGCTCAAAATTCGGAACAAACGATTACCTACAAACAGTAAAAACCTTAATAGAAAAGTCGATAGAATATAACAGACCACTGGTACTTATCTTCGTAGACTTTCACAAAGCCTTCGACACTGTGGAATTAGACAGCATTATAACTGCTCTGAACAATAGTAGAATAGATTACCGGTTTACAAAGCTAGTGCAAACATTATACCAAAACGCCACAATGCGTGTAAAACTACATGATACTACCCGAGAAAATCATATCAAGCGAGGTGTGAGACAGGGCGACACTCTCTCACCTAGATTATTTATAGCGGTCCTCGAATACGCCTTTAAAATGCTAAAGTGGGAAAATAGAGGAATAAAAATAGATGGAGAAATGCTCAATCATCTGCGTTTTGCCGACGATATAGTACTTATTACCGAAGATCTGGGTGAAGCACAACAAATGCTACTAGAATTAGAAAACGTATCTTCAAAAATAGGTCTAAAAATGAACATAAGTAAAACCAAATTTATGACAAATTTAGTTCCCAGCGAACACCTAACCATCCAAAATCAAGTGGTAGAATTGACAGAAAAGTACATATATCTCGGACATGAAATCAGAATAGGCAAGGACAATCAGACTTGCGAATTTCAACGACGAATAACACTTGCTTGGGCGGCGTATGGTTCACTAAGAGACATCTTTAAGAGCAATATCCCGACAGCTATGAAACGGAAGACATTTGACCAATGCGTTCTTCCTATTATGACATACGGAGCAGAAACTCTCACGCTCACAAAAACAACAGCACTAAAAATGCGAGTGGCACAAAGGCGCATGGAAAGATCGATTCTCGGCGTGACAAAAAAAGACAAAATAAGGAACCAAGACTTAAAAAGAACATGTATCACTGATGTCGTTGAACGTATCGCCAAGCTGAAATGTAATTGGGCAGGTCACATAGCGCGACTGAAAGACTCAAGATGGACCAGAAAACTAATTGACTGGCGCCCAAGAGAAGACAAACGCAGCAGAGGACGAACACCAACACGCTGGATGGACGACATAAACCGAATATTCAAGAAATGGCAACAAGAAGCACAGAACCGTGAAGAGTGGCGAAGAATGGGAGAGACCTATGTCCAGCAGTGGACAGAAGAGGTTGTATGATGATTATGATGATGAATCTTTAAAACTAAGATAACGTTGATTACTAATAATGTTTTTCTTTTGTTTTAGGTAAGAACATGTCGAGTTGGAAGGTTTGCAGTTGCGTAAGTATAATCAGCTAGCTGCATTTGAACTTATGAGTCATGAAAATGACTATGACTATGACTACAATATGACTATGACTACAATAAGTATTCTAGGCGCCAAATAGAAGTCAACGTGTCCTTTTCAATTCTGAAAGACAAACGGATTTTTAGCTGCTTATTACGAATTTCGAGGGTGGATTTCGACCCGAGTGGTCAAAAAATTATTACAAACAATTTAATTTTTCATAAGGTTCTGACTCATAAACTAAAAGAGATAAAAATGTTTCAAATAAAATTTGTGCCTTAACAAAAAGCGAAGAAAAAAATGTTTACTAAACTTAAATCCAACGATTAGAACTCAATATATTGTAAAATTAGTGCACAATGCAAATTCAAAATTGCAAAATAAGTGGCTTTTGAAGCTTTATCGATGGTAACTCGGCTTCTACGCATGAAAATGAGCCTTAGAGGGTCTCATTTTAAAGTTTAGTTAATAGGCTTCTAAACAAAGTTTGCTAAATTATTTATCTTTATTCTTTTGAAAGTTATACCCGTTTGAATTTATAATTATTTTCTTAAAAAAATTGTACATTAATTTCTGTATAAGGGTTTCAAGCAAGTTTGGGCTATAAACATGTATACTTTAATTAACAATAATGATAGAAGAACTCAAAAGGAACAATTTAAAGATGTTCGTAAATTCATTTTGGCCAAGATATTGATATGTGATTATGTTTATTTGTGATGCTTACTTGACTGTGAGCCGATCTTGCGCCTCATAGCTCGCCATTAAAATATCGATATCTTGGCCAAAAATAAACTTACGAACAATTTCATATACTTGAATTGTTCCAATTGAGTTCTGCTATCATTATTGTTAATTAAAGTAAAAATGTGTATAGCTCAAATTTCCTTTAGACCCTTATAAACAAATTAATGTACATTTTTTTAAAGAAAATATAACTTCAAACGGGTATAACTTTAAAACAATCAAAGATAAAGTAATTTAACAAACTTTGTTTGGAAGCCTACTAATATTTAAAATAAAATCTTTTAAGGCTCATGTGCATGCGTAGAAGCCGAGTTACGATCGATAAAGCTTTGAAAAATACTTATTTTGCAATTTACAATTTGCATTGTGCACTAATTTTACAATAGCTTAAGTTCTGATTGTAGGATTTAAGTCTGGTAAACGTTTTTTCCTTAGTTTGTTGTTAAAGAACAAATTTTATTAAAAACATTTTTTTATCTCTTTTAGTTAATGAGTCAGAACCTTATAAACAATTAATTTGTTTATAACAATTTTTTGACCACTCGGATCGAAATCCACCATCGAAATTCGTAATCAGCAGCCAAATATGCATAAGAAACAGTTAAGTTTGTCCATCAGAATTGAAAAGGACACGGTAACCCCTCTGGAGCCTAGACTAAAGGTCATAAAAAAAAACGTCATTGTCAAAGAGGTAATGCCACTGATACTATGATATATATATGTCATATATCTCATAGAGAGATATATGACGTCCGTTCTACAGTTCTATTTTTATTAGTTGTCTCTATACGGTACGATTAGGGACTACGTCTTCGGACCAGTAACCCTCATAGTCTGGGCTGATTATCGGAGAATAGGCCATTTTTGGGAAAAGTTATTTACTAGCAATTTTATTGCTGGAATCGAATTATAAGATCCTATATATTAATAATATAGGTATGCAAAGTCCTCAGATAGTGTGCTACTTTTTTTATAAACAAAAAGGCGCACGAAAATCGTGTTCTTTTCAATTATTGCTCTATAACTCCGAAGATTTTAACTTTACAACAAAAACACCCAAATAAAAATTCACCGTGATTAAATTCTGCATAGAGACGCGTTTTTTTCGATCTGCTTTGACGAAAATTTTCCTCGGAAAATGCGGGTTTTCCCAACAAAATCTTTAATTTTCAAATAAAATTTTAGATAAGTAATTATCTACCAATAATTAAATAATTTGGTGACTTAAAAGCCTTTTTGGTTTAGATTATAGTTCCAGAAGCTGATGAAAATTAAACGAATATTTTAGCAACAATTCAATTGTAAATTAATAATTTACGGTCGCAATAATAACCAAAATAATTATGATACACTGATCAAGCTTTGAAATCTTATAAAGATGCCTATTTAATATTTTGTCGACAAAATATAAATTTTTTATTTTTTTGCATAATCTTTAAATGTTTAAAAAAAATAGTTATAAACAAATTAACGTTTCTCAGAAAGTTTTTATTATATTATAATTTAAAAAAAAATAGCTAAAATGGGCATTTTAAATATCTTTAAAATTAATGCTTTAAAACTTTTTTGCAACCATTTGTAAAAAAGTTATGCAACAGCAAAATAATCATACGATTACTACTGTGTTTATACTTTTTTTTAATTCTTTCAAAGCGTAGAAGTGAGTTTAAAGTACAAGCTAATTATTTACAAAAAAATATCGATTATCAGTTTAATAGTTATATTTTAATTAAAGATTATAAATATATTTTTTTGTAATTTACACGCGCGAAAGTAGAGTAACACAGTACTGTAGCTAACATTTTCACTCGGAGCGACGACCGGCCGCGTGATGTACACTTTTAATAAATAATGCATGCTGCGTGTCAGTCGCTTCGAGTGAACATTTTAGCTCCGACTCTGTATCAGGCCTACGTTTGCGCTAAAAATTACAAAAAAAAGTGTTTTTAATCTTTGATTAAAATATAACCGTTGCAGTAATTTTTGACATTCTTTGTGAGTAATTAGGTTGTACCATAGACTCACTTTTAAGCTTTGAAACAATTAAAACTAATTATAAACGACGGAGATTTCGTATATTTATTTTGCTGTTTCATAACTTTTTTGCAAATGGTTGGAAAATTTTTTTAAAGCATTCATTTTCAAGACCTATGAAATACGCATTTTAAGTATTTTTTTAAATTAGAATATAATGAACAATTTCTGAGAAATGTTAATTTGTTTATAACAATTTTTTTTAAACATTTAAAGATTATGCAAAAAAATGAAAAATTTGTATTTTGTCGACAAAATATTAAATAGGCATCACACCTTTATAATCTTTCTAAGTTTGATCAATGTCTCATGATTATTTTGGTTGTTATTGCGACTGTAAATTGTTAATTAACAATTTAATTGTTGCTAAAATATTCGTTTCATTTTCACCGGCTTCTGAATTTATCATCTATAACAAGAAATCTTTTATTTCACCAAGCTCTATAGTTATTGATAAATAATTACTGGCCCAAAAAAATTATTTAAAAATTCGAGATTTTGTTGGGAAAACCCACATTTTCCGAGGAAAATTTTCGTCGGAGTAAATCGGGAAAAACATGTCTCTATGCAAAATTAAATTGGGGTGAATTTTTATTTGAGTGTTTTTGGTGTAAAGTTCAAATCTTCGGAGTTATAGAGCAATAATTGAAAAAAATAAGATTTGTCGGCGCCATTTTGTTTATAAAAAAAGTAGCACACTATATGCGGACTTTGCATACCTATATTAATAATATATAGGATCTTATAATTCGATTCCAGCAATAAAATTGCTGGTAAATAACCTTTCTTTGTACTTTACTAATTAGACCAGCGTATTATAACTATTTTTTTTTCAAAATTTAAAGATTATGAAAAAAAAAAGAAAAATTTATATTTTGTCGATAAAATATTAAATAAGCATCTCATCTTTATAATCTTTATAAGTTTGATCAATGTATCATGATTATTTTGTTTATTATTGCGATCGTAATTTGTTAATTAACAATTGAATTGTTGCTAAAATATTCGTCTAATTTTCATCGGCTTCTGGAATTACAATCTATACCAAAAAAGCTTTGAGGTCACTAAGTTATTTAATTATTGATTAATAATTACCTACCTAAAACTTTATTTGAAAATTTGAGTTTTTGTTAGGAAAACCCGCATTTTCCGAGGAAAATTTTCGTCGGAGCAAATCGTGAAAAACATATCTCTATGCAGAATTTAATTGCGATGAATTTTTATTAAGCTGTTTTGGTTGTAAAGTTAAAATCTTCGAAGTTATAGAGCAATAATTGAAAAAAATACGATTTGTCGGCGCCATTTTGTTTATAAAAAAAGTAGCACACTATCCGCGGACTTTGCATACCTATATTATTAATATATAGGATCTTATAATTCGATTCCAGCAATAAAATTGCTGGTAAATAACTTTTCCATGAATTTTGCTAATTAGCCCAGAGTATCATTGGGACGTACCATTGTCATTAAGTGAATATACTTAAACTTTTAACATCCTATAAAATTATCAGCAATAATGTAATCTAATACCAATTTAATAACATCTAAGGGCTCTCGCAAACACAGCCACTTGTGGTCGCTACCGGTGACTGCTTCACGCATGGACTCGGCCCAAACACTGCGTTTCCGGTAGCCTTCATGCGACAAGCTATGGCGGTGGCCAGTGCTCGCTACTTGAAGTGGGTGGCGACCACAAGTGGCTGTGTTTGCGAGTGCCTTAAACATATATACTTTTGTAGAAGCACTGAAGATGAAATATTAATTAAGCAAACGTTCTGTGATTTAGCCCGAAAGGGTTGTTAAATAAATGTACTTTTTATACAGGATTCTTAAATAAAATTTTTATCCAAGTAGATTTTTCTATATCGTCGCCTCAAAGTAACAGTAGGATATGTAAAATAATGTAGTTTCGAGAAAAACGCATTTGAAAATTTTACGAAACTTCAGTAATTAAAAAGTTTTTTATATCTGATTGGATTTACATGGAATTTTGTTAAGGTACCTAACTTTACATGCGTCACATAAGAATTGATATTGCATACTTCATAAAAAAGTAAAAAATAATTGGAAAAAAAGTTAGTTGTCCTACTGTTGCCCTCAAAGATAATCTGATTTTTAACGGTATCCGTAAATTTCTGTTATATAAACTTATATTGCACTGAAGTTTTGTTTAAAATTTTACACATTTCAATACAAAAACAAAACAATTTTGTTGTTCAAACATGTTATTACATAAATTATAACACGAACGTAGTTGTTTTCCAAAAATTTGACAAGATAATAAACAAAATAAAATGAAACAATAATCAGAATCAGTTTTGGTAATAGCGGATGCTGAAGGTTGCGAAAGTAAAAACTTATTGAATTTTCTTAAATCAATCCAAAATTTCTAGAGGGTAATTTATCATGAATTTTACTTACCTTTTTCCTGTGATATATAAATTCCAGATAACAACTCAGAATCAGTATTATTTTTGTTCGCTAAATACACTAAATACTGACTTCTACATTAGGGTGGAGCGAAAAATTCAATTTTGGAAATTTGAAGTGGGGTAGTGTGCAAAAGTTGTCTATCGGTATACAAAATAACGTGTTAAAAGCACAAATAAATAAAAAATATTTCAGAGGTTCCCCGAACGCTTCGAATTTTACAATAATAAGATATATTACATACACGGTATTTTTATGGTTTACAACATCAATTTGATTCTCCCCCGTCAAATATATAGGACATGTGACGCCGCAGTCTGGAACTGCATCTCATATTAAACAAGCAATCGTAAATTTCTTAGAGACAAAGGTGGACTTTTCCCATTTAAATTCTATCGGATGTGACGGAACAGTTGTGAACACTGGAAATAAAAATGGTGCCATAAGAATGATGGAAATATATCTTAAACGCCCCGTGCAGTGGTTGATCTGCCTTTTTCACGCAAATGAATTACCCCTAAGGCACTTACTTCAAAAGTTAGATGGACCTTCAACAGGACCTAGCGGATATTCTGGTACCATTGGAAAAGCTTTAGAAAGCTGTGAAAATTTGCCAGTTGTGTCATTTAATCCAATACAGAGTGGAAACTTTCCAGTGCTTGTTCCTGATGATCTAAGTACCGATCAAAAATATTTGTGGGATATATGTCAAACTGTTACTTCTGGCATTTGCACGGAGAGCCTAGCCAATCGAAACCCGGGCAAATTATCCCATTCCCGTTGGCTAACAGCTGCAAATAGGATACTTAGACTTTATATATCCACAAATGAAGTCTCAAGTAATCTTCAAATTCTAAGCGAATACGTACTAAAGGTGTACGTACCTTTATGGTTCCATATTAACCTAAAGCCCTTATGTAAGGACGGTCCTCGTCATCTGTTGAATATGATTAGATGGTCCAGAAATTTTGACAAGAAACTTTTGGAAATTATTGATCCCGTCATTCAGAGAAACGGTTTCTATGCTCATCCAGAAAATCTGTTACTTGCGATGGTAACAGATGAAACCAAGTCCATAAGGGAGCTAGGTTATCGTCGTCTCTTGAAAATTCGTCAGCAAAATCAGAATAATCAATATATAAGATTTTTTACTATTCCAAAAATTTATTTTAACTCAGAACCCAGAACTCACCTCCTCGTGGTGAGTTCTGGGTTGCATTTTAATGATAAAATATAAAATACAAGTGAAGAGCTGCTATTAATGTATACAACGTTATAGGCAAATTTCAAGTCCCGGGGGAACCTCCAAATTACAACACAGGGGGTTGATTTTTTTCCCTAAAATATACTAACTAATAGACAGCTTTTGGGTACTAGCCCATTTCAAAAAAATAAAAATGAAAAATATCAGTCAACTTCGCTCCACCCTATTCTACATACCCATAATTTGTACAATTTAAATTGGCTGGATTATTCATTTTTACTCTTTAACGTACACCTTTTAACATCAATGTAATAGAACTATTGTTTAAGATTACTGAAGATAAAATTGTGACCGCAAGCTGGATAATATAAACAAAGACATAATCGCAACTCGGCAATGACTACAAGGCAACAGTAGGATATGTGCGTAAGATAACTTAGTGTTGCATTAATATTGATGACTAAAATGGGTAAACGACAAAATATAATGGTATGATATTATGTATGTTGTCTTAGTGTTGCATTATAGAAGTTGGGCTATAAGGAATTAATCTACACAATGATATCGGGGCCGGATGTAAAGGGTGGCAGGCTGGGCAGCTGCCCGGCGCCCCCACATTTCAGGGGCCCCCACAAAGCCTCAAACGTAAAAAATATCAGCAAATTATTCACATATAAGTAATTATTTTTGTTTTTTGCAAACACTTGTTCCACCCAATCTCAGAATTTGGTTGCAGAAGCTGCAGCTGAGTGTTATCCGGCTCCCACAGGATTATTTGATTTCATAGAAGAACTATACGTATTTTTGTCTAAAAGTAATGCCGCAAAATCACTAGGTTGTAATCAGATTAAAGTAGAATTATCCAAAGTTTCAGAAGACGGTAAGCAACAATAATTTAAGTCGTAGCGATACAAATGGTTTGTATCGTATTGTGTAATCGAATGTGTTTACGGGAAACAGGAATATTTGCAATATTTTGGAATGAAATCTTAGAGAAAACAAAATAGCCCAAATCATAGTCTCCAAGATCCAAATATTGCCCTTAATTCAAGAGTGGCGGCACTTAGATCAATTAAAGAATTTATACAGTCGAGCCGGGACAATTTAGAAATATATGATACGCTAGGCGCGATGGTGTGCGGAAGTCCAGAGTATTGGACACGGACACATAGAAAACGACCACAAAATATTTGACTGACTCCCCTGGATTATGGAACATATCAAGAGACTGAAATTACATCAGAGAAATTTAGGACTCAAAATTGTATCGCTATTATAGATCACCTCATCGATCATTGTGCTGATCGAGCCCATCAGCCATCTTTCACTTTTGGATAAAAAACGCAAAAGCGCCCCATACTCCGTAAAGAAGAAAGGCTATAGAGAGATATAGATCACCTCATTGCCTTTTTTATGTCAGAGTCTTTCTGCAGGGATAGATTTTCATATGGGCTGAATGGACTATAGCCCAGGACGGCAGAATTCAGGGGCGGCAAATTTTGTTAAAAAGTAAAAATGTTCGGGGCGAGAGGGCGGGAATTTTGGATATCCCAGGGGCGGCAAATTTCAAATCCGCCTCTGGTTTCTGCATATGAATCCATTCATTCCAATTATTTTGGATTTTTATATCATTTGGAAAATTTAACTCCTAATGAAATAGAATGAGTTGAATGAAATCCTAGGTGTCGAACTAGTACAATTTGTAGAATTTTTCAATTCATTATCAGACATAAACCAAAGAACTATAAATGTACCGACTGCTAGAAGAAAATAATGTAAATGATACGTTTCCACACCTTGAGATGATACTTCGCTTATATTTAATTCTGACGCTAACTAACTGCAGTGGGGAGAGGTCATTCTCAAAACTAAAGTTAATTAAAAATTGACTTCGGTCTATGATGGGCATTGAAGACGATGTCTTAAAACAACTAGACATGTCCGACATAATTAAGAAATTTTCAAATAAAAAATCTCGAAAAGTACCCGGGTTTAACGTTACATCTTACTATGTTTATTTTTAGTATTATACTGTAACAAGTTACAGCTCTTGTATTTTTTTATTATTAAAAATATAGATATTTATAAAAGTAGATCAATATTTTTTTAATGGCAGAACGTAGGGACCCCACACCAATTATGCCCAGGGGCCTCCACTGCCTTAAATCCGGCTCTGAATGATATGTAATATTATGAAAAAAGTATTTTACTTTTTATTTATCTTAGTGTTACACTCAACAGAAGGTTTTATTCCGAATCATTTGACATGGATATCACAAAAGTCATTTTTTTTACATATCCTACTGTTGCTTTGAGGCGACGATATATGTATTAATTTCTTATCCTCTGTATTAATTTTTCTTACAATACCTTTATTGCTGTTACTATTTGTATAAACAGTAAAACAAATATTACCTCTATATTTTCTCTAATTTTCTTTCACCTGACGACAAAAATAAACTTTTTCCAAGCTAGTTAGAGCAACACCGAGAGAAAAACTAAAGTGACTACTAAACAAAAATTAGTTTGAACTCTTCGAAACAAAATAAATATTAACCGGTTTATTCCATATAGAGTCTAACCCTACGGTTTGGAGCTCAGCAATCTGAGTTACGGGCGTAACTGTTTTCGGGTTAGGCAGTAATTGTGTTGAAGAAATAAATTTGCTGAATTGATGGCTCACCTCCGAACGATTTTTCTCACATACGTGACCGGCATTAATACAATTACGATGTTGTCAGGATAATCTTGAAGAGTGGGTCAAGTTCTCTTTTCGACGAGAGTGATATATCAGCAGATAACATCCCCGAGATCTTCCTGGAGAATCAATAGATAGAAACACTTTTACGGGGATCTTATAAGTTTAAGGCGAGTGGAGTTTAATTTTCAAAAACGGAACGTATGCGTTTGAATATGGCTGTAGGATTCATTTAAATATAGTTATTTGCGCAAAAATAAAAATAATAGAGCGTTATTTGAGAATAAAACTCAATTGTAAATTACTTGGGAAGGTTAATATCACTAATTGATGGATTCGACCGTTACTTGATGGAAGTTCATTTTATCTAACAATAAAACACTGAAAACGTTTGTTTTCTATACTTTCACAAAATTTATTATAACTATGCGACTACAGCGGTTTCGGCAGAGGACCTTTCTCAAGTGATTTAGTTTACTAAGGGTTTGCCTTTTTAAAGTCTTTAACTGAAGAGGTTGAGGAGTGGGGAGCTGTTTGTCTCGAGTTGGTCATTTATATCTGTATTTTTTAATTTATTAATTTCCCTAGATTCTGATGAAGATAGCTTAAGGCCTTTATTTTGAATATGCAGAATTTGAAACTATTCATTAAAAGAATGATTATGATCTAGAAGGTTAAGTGCGTATGTAGAAGTGTCTGTTTTTCTATTGTCGCAAGCCCTTTTGTGTTCTGCTATCCGTTTGTCAAAGGTTCTGCCAGTTTGACCGATGTAAGTTTTCGGACAGTCACCACAAGTTAGTTTGTAGACACCACTCTGTAGTTGTTTTCTCTTTCGGCTCTTATTGTTCTTAATATATTTGCTTAAGTTGTTGTTAATTCTGAAAGCTGGTGTTATTCCTTTCTTTTTTATGTATCTGGCTATTTTGTTGTTATCTTGCCAGTATATGTGAGAGCAGAAGTTACTGGGTTCTTTCTGTGGTGGTAGATAGACTAATTTCAGGGCTTTCTTATGGAGTTTTTGGTTTAAAATTTTATTAATTGTTTGTTAGTTATAGTCATTGTTTACTGCAGAAACAGCTGTACTCACATAGTTATAATAAATTTTGTGAAAGTATAGAAATCAAACGTTTTCAGTGTTTTATTGTTAGATTAATATCACTTTTTACCTACGATTTTTAAAATAATTTGCAACAACTGCTTAGTAGATTAAAGCTCAATAATTGATAATTGTCCTTCACATAACATTTCGAACATTTGTACTTATGGTAGTGGTCTTTTCGTGCCGCTGATCACAGTTTAAAGAAGCAGAAGAAGAAAAAGAAGATTATTAAGCTTCTTGACAAGTGACGACCGCGCATCACTGTTTTTTTTTATTTTATTTTTATCGCACAAGACATGGGTGGGTTCAAAAGAATCAATGGGGGGGAGCGTACAAATGTTCGAAATGTAAGATAGGACAATTATGATTGTCCCTCCTTAACAGGTAAGTCAACCAATCAATTAAGTATATCCCAAAAAGCAAGAGATTTTTTATGTCTTCATTGCATGCTCTGATCGTATTTGGATCTAGATATTCTGCTTTTTTTATTTATATGTAGCTTTTCCTCTTCTCGTTCTGCTCTTTTCATTTTTTTGTTCTTCTTTTTTTATATAGACACGTATCTGTCTGTTTTTCAAAGTACCAGTGCCAGTGCTCCAGTGCTCCAAGTTGCCGTTCCATCGTTTCTCGCCGTCTGTTCTACCTACTCTATTTGTTGTTATTCTGCTTATATCGTCGCTCTATTTTACTCTTTCTTTTCTTACCCAATTATTGATATTCTCCACTTTGTTACCATTAGAATTCTCTAAGGCTTGTAATCTCGAATTCATGTATATCTATGTCGCGATTTGTTATCTTGTGCCGAGTTATCTTTACTGGTCTAAAGACTTTTGTTAATTCTGCCTTTCACGTCTATACCGATATTTTTATTTCTTCATATTGAAGAATTTCTCATTTAGGTATCCTGCTGATCTGTTTGCTCTATTAACTTCTTCCACTTCTGTTTTACTACTACTACTATCGGTTTACAGCGTTCTCCGACGCCTTCCGAATCCTAACCACCATTATTCTCTGTTTAACCATAGACCTGGAGGAATTTCTCTTTCCTCTAGTTCTTTTTCAATTCCCTCCCTCCAGCTTCTTCTTGGCCTTCCTCTTTTTCTTCTCCCTTGTGGTGTCCATGCCAAAATCTGCTTAGGGATCCTCTCATCTGGCATTCTCTGTACATGGCCGTACCATACTAGTTGATTTGTTTTTATGTCATCAATTATTGTATGTGTGACTCCCATCATTTCTCGTATTCTTTCATTTGGTAGCCGATCTCTTCTTGATTTGCCTGCTGCTCTTCTCCCGGAGTCCATTGCTGTTACTAGTAACATTTTCTCCGTTCTTTGGTTCAGTGGCCAAACTTCACTCCCATATGTGATTAAACTTTTAAGTATGCTATTTTATATGAGCTGTTTGTTCGTTTTAGATATTGTCTGGTCCCAAAGAATGCCGTTCATCATGGATATAGCTTTTCTACCCTGTATGTTTCTGTCTTTTATAGCAGCATGGAGTGTTGCATCTTGAGTTATCTTCATGCCCAGGTACTTGTATTCATCGCAGTGTTTAATTTCTACCCCATCGTCTAATGTAATGGACTGTTTTGTTCCTACAATACACGTGGCTTCAGTTTTCTGAATGTTGACTTCGAGACCCCATTTGTTATATTCTTCTATTAGCTTCCGAGTCATGTAACTCAAGTCGTCATGATCTTGAGCAATCCGATCTTGGTCATCAGCGAAACATAAAGTGTATAGTGTTGTGTCGTCAGTGAGAGGGATTCCCATGTCCTTACACTTTCTTTTCCACAGCTTGAGTGCTTGTTCCAGATAAATTTTAAAAGGGTAGGCGAAATACAAGAACCCTACTTCAATCCTTTCGTGACCTTAAATCCCTGAGACATCCTTGATCCAGTTTTAATTTTTCCAGTCGTTCCATTATACAGACTTTGGACTGCTTTGATAAGACCATGTTTAATGTTGGTTTGATGTAGGGTTGACCATAGTTTGCTGAGGGGCACACTGTCATAATATGCTTTTTTAAGTCTACGTGTACCAGGTGAACTTGTTTATTGACGGCTGTTTTTTTCTCAATAACTTGCGTAATAGAGTTCAGGTGGTAGACTGTGGACCGCCCAGCTCTAAGGCCAGCTTGCTCCTCTTCTTCGTAATCTCTATAGTCATTTTCTATTTTGTTCGTAATAAGCGTCGCATACTTCCTACTTATTGTGTTGTTTACCGCAATTCCTCTGTAATTTTCACATTGATCCTTGCTGCCCTCTTTGCGGATGGTTGACATGATAGATATTTTCCATTCTTTTGGTAATTCGCCACCATTTAAGCAGTCTTGGAAGAGTTTTCTTAGCTGTTCTTGGAGTTTGTCTGTACCGCCTTTCAATAATTCTGCAGGGATGTCACCAGGACCAGGGGATTTTCCATTTTTCAAAGATTGGATTATTTCTTCCATCTCTGATTTACTTATTTGTAATGGTGATGAATTTAATATGTATACCTATCGTGTTGTCTTCTATGTTAACAAATTCTGGTCTTTGTTATGTTAGTAATTTTTTGAAATATTCTTCCCATTTTCCGTTGTTATTGGTGATATAACGTCTTTTTTCTTATTAGTTCTCATATTTTTAATAAATCTCCAACTCTCTGTGCTTCTTCTACCTCCTATGTAAGTGTTGATTTGTTGGCAGTTCTTTTCTCATGATTCGTTCTTTTTTTGAGTTATCTTCTTTCTTACTTTGGCTTAGGCTTCTTTGTAAATTATTTTATCGTTTTCTGTTTTTGTTGAGAGGAACGTTTGGTATTTCCGACGTTTATCTGTTATTTCCTTTTCTACTTCTTTATCCCACCAGTACGGTTTTTTCCTTTATGATTTTCGTCACATTTCCCCAGTGCCTCTTCTGCTGCCGCATGAATGGACTTTTTGACGTGTTCGTAGTGTTCCTCGGTATTTTCAAAAGTACCGTTTTCTAATTTTTCGTCTAGGTGTTTTTTATACAGTAGCTTTACATTCTCATGGTTTAGACTGTATAGATTGTACCGTACTTGTTTTATTAACTGATTTGACTCGATGTGCTCTTTTTATTTTTCATATCTGTTTGGGAGTACCGCTTTAACTTTTAGCAGATGATGATCGGTGCCACATGATGGCCCTCTGTTTGCTCGCACATCTTGTATTTTAATTGCAGTTCTCTGTCTCACAACGCTGTAATAGATTTATAGATTTCAGATTTCTGGTCTGTTGTATCCATGTGTACTTATGTATAAAACGGTGTGAATAAAATCCATTTAATATTTTTAAGTTATTTTGTGTGCATGTTGTTATTAATCTGGTTCCATTATCGTTTCTGGTGTTTTTCACCGTGTGCTCCTACCACTTTGTTGTTCAATTCCCGTCCAACTCTGCTATTGAAGTCTCCTAGAAGCATGATCTCCCTAGATGTTCCTACTGTTATAATTTCATCATTCAGTTGTTCGAAGAAGAATCTATCTTTATTGTTGATCAATGCGTACTCATTAATTCCATATACTCCTTACTCCATACATTCCATATTCTGTTTCCTTTTATCGTGATGGTCATTTTTATATTAACCGCTGATTAGCTGCTTCCCAAGAGGTAATATATCTTCTTAAAGTTTTGCGAATAATAATAGCAACTCCTTGTTGTGCTTTTTGGTCTTTAGTTACTCCACTATAGAACAGGTCATAGTAACCCCACTTTTCGGAACCGCTAGACTTCTTTTTAATTTCCGTAAGCACCGCGATATCTATCTCTGCATTTTTGAGTTCTGACATGATTTATGGTGTTTTTCGGGTGTTTTATAAGCACTGAAGAGTTAGCTCGATGCCTTAACCCCCAACCTGGAGGGCCAGAAGTTTTACATCGGAGTATCCTTCTCCTATTTGAGTTGCTTCCACTAAAGCTAGAGAGTCCCACCTACCCTGATCTTATACTATCCCTAAAATCAAGGGTTTTTAGCTCCGCCCCCTTGGCCGTACCGAAGAGTAGTCTTCGTAGCCTTCGTCGCTTTCGTCGCCTTCGGATGCCGTTCTGGACTTCATCCGTAACCCTGGACAAGGGACCCTTAGCAGGTGCTAGCTTCCCGGGTTAAGAAGCTCCTGGAATCTGCAGAGGGCAGGGATTGATTCACTTTCCCTGATAGGACTATCCAATAGTATCCAAAGGACTCTAAAGGAGTTCCTACCCGCTACCACCCCACTTCTGTTTCAACCTTTCTAAAGCTAGATGGTGTGATTTCTAGATATTTAAACTCGTTCTATTATCTGATCTTCCTGCTCCAATTAGAACACCTTAGTAGACTTACTTAAAGTCTAAGGCAGACAGTCGAAGGTCCTTCGCTGAAAAATATCTGAGATCTAATCTCAGATCGAAAAACAAAACGCAAATTTTTTATATGAAAGTAGGTGATTACACTTTCTTCAAGATGCAGCATTGCTCTACATGTGTCAAAGCATTCGCTACTTATTAAAACTACTTCTGATATCTTCAACTGAAATGAAATGTTCTCAGCTATTTGACCGTAGGTTCAGGTATTTTTCAAGGGTGAACTGTAGATGATTGTAGTAGCAAAATTTTATTCCTAAAATCATCTAATAGCTTCGGATAAGCGTTGATTTGCAGTTCACCTAATTCCCCATAAAAGAGATGTCTCTTGGCTTTTCGTTGCTTTATACAGATGTAGATACTAGTGTACCTAGGCCTGCTATTACTCTAACGGCTAAGTATTTCACAAGTGTTCCTAATAAGAGGTGAATATTTCGAAACACGTGTAGAAGAATTGTGGAGCTTGAGTAGAAAAAAAAAATGAAATCGTCTGCTTTCATTTCAACTACTTTTCTCTATCTTATATTACGTATATTTCATTTTTTAAGCTTGGTCAAATACTTTTACTAAATCCAATAAATATATAAAAACTGCTTTGTCTTATTGCAAATATTGCATCTGTGAGAGATCTACCTGTTATCAGCTCTTCCTGTTTTTCTAATGTTGTTTTGTAAATTTTCTTGTGTTGTTAATATTGATGTTAGTTTCACAGTAGTATTTAGTAATTTTTTTTATTCTGCTTTCGCTATATTTGAGTATCGTATTTAATATATTATGTGCTCTTCACTTATTGATATTAAATATTTTTTGGTAGAACTCTTATCGTTTTTAAGTTTGTGACAGGTGGTATTGGTTTAAAATTAACCCATGATTCTCAGCTCAGTTTTTCTGAGATCTTCATTTAATCTGAAGTATGTCTCCAAAATTTCATCTTTTCTGTTGTTTATGTTGACTCATAGATATAGACTATCTAGATCTATAGCATTATCTTGATTTTGAACGTGTAGTCGTTGCTGTTTAACAGTTTTTCATTTTCAAATGATGATTTTCAAATGATGGTTTTCAGATAACAATGTTTTTAATCGTATTATTTTGACTCGTAGTATTTTAATTATACTTTCCTTGCTCCTTTTTAGCCTTTTTCGCTTTGTTTTGTTTTGTTGATGATTTCACGCTCAATATGTAATGTAGTGAGTAAATTACGGCAACATGATATTTATCAAAAATGTTTTTGTCTGTTGCGAGTATAGATTAATCACATTATTAAAATTGCAATAATATTTACTTAGCAGTATTAAAATCAAATAGAAATTTAAATCAAAAAATAAATACATAATAACAATATTTCTGAATGTTTGTTAAATATATACAGGGTGAGTGGGGAGGAATGTGCCAAACTTTCTTCTTGTAGTGCCTATCCGTTTCGGATGTTGGCGACCATCATGGCAATCTGTATCTGCCAAACTTTAAGACTTTATAATATACGTAAAAATAATCAAAAATAACTACTAATAGGTTGTTATTCGATTTTCATTTGTTTTCGAGATACGGGATATTAAAATTTTTCTTACAAACTGACGATTTATTTATTGCTCTAAAACAGTTTGAGGTTTGCAAATGGAATTTGGTGGGTTTTAAGACATGGTTATTGCGCATGTTTTGACACACAATTAAGAATTTTATATTCACCATTAGCGCGCGTACGGGTGAGGGTCTGAAATTTTTTAAAGAAATAAAAATAGTACGCCAATGAGATATTTCAAATTAAAAATTATTTTTGAATTCCCTGTTCAATTTGTGATAAAAAATCTATGTTTCCATTTTTCATACTACGCTACGTTTTCATGAAAAAAAAATGAAATATCTTAACGCTTCCAAAGTATTCGAAATAAGTTTCCACACACTCATACATATAGAAACTTCGTCGAAAACTTTGTATGCGTTAGGATGTTTTATTTTTTGCATGAAAACCAAGCGTCGCATGAAAAAATGGGAAGATAGATTTTTTATTAAAAATTAAACTAGGAATACAAGAAATATTTTTAATTTAATATATTTCAGTGGCGTACCATTTTTATCTTTAAAAAATTTCAGACTATTACCCGTACGAGCGCCAATGGTGAATATAAAATTCTTAATTGTATGTCAAAACATGCGCAATAACTATATCTTGAAACTCACCAAATTTCATTTGCACCACTCAACCACTTTTAGAGCAATAAATAAATCGTCAGTTTGCAAGAAAAATTTTAACATCCCGTATCTCGGAAACAAATGAAAATCGAATAACAACATATGAGTTATTTTTGATTATTTTTACGTACATTATACAGTCTTAAAGTTTGGCACATTCCTCTCCACTCACCCTGTATAATCAATGTGTTACATCTGTATGAAAAATCTATTTTAGGTTCTAGGGAATTACATTGGTAGTTTGCTAATTGTCAACAAAATAAACCCTTAATATATTTGCTGACTTTTTTCATCGAACCGCGCGTTCAATTAGCTGATTGGATAATGGTTGTAAGTTAGAGCTTTCATATAATTATGTATTAATGAAATAAAATTGTTAATCTACTAAACGCACTTAAAATTACGGCATTGAAATAAATATTAATTATAGTTAATTACAATTTAATAAAACTAACTACATGTACCGGGTGGTGGTGGTGAATCGTAAAACGGGCCATATGAAACTCAATGTAAAATTCTAAACTGTTGAATTCCCGCTTCCCTAATTATTTTACATCAAAAGCCATGATGGAATATTGGTAGAGAATTAAAATCTGTATTAAAATCAAAAGTTAAAATTGTTCTACAATTTAAATGCAGTAAAAAATTTTGAAAAATATAATACATTTGCCACAGTAGGTATGTGTGTAAAAGTTAGGCCACACGTTACTATTTAACTGACAAAAATTGAAGAAAAAGATCTTCTGTGTAAAAGGTGTATTAGTTTGAAAACCCCAGTAAAGGGCTACATTAAAATACAGAACGTTTTCGCTTTAAAGAGTGCATCATCAGTGTTCTAAGCCTAAAGTAAATATAACGATAATTAGTGAAGATAAGAGTAAAAAATTTTTTAAAGGATGACCAAGATAAAAAATTAGGTTATACTTACAAGCTCTACATGCTAAGCAACCAAAAATACATGGGTTAAAACCCTTAAAATGCCGACCAAAGGTCTTACATTGGCATATTATTTATTAAACTCTGGCGATGGGAGACATTTAAAAGGTGTACCTCAAGGCACCATATGACTATACCACAATCATGTGGGTGGTTGAGTTGATTTCTCTGTCTCCACAAAGAGAAAGATGAAAGCCAACTGATTACAGGTGACAGGTGTGAAAGCGTTTCTCACTAATGACAGTAGAGACAGACAGTGTAACATAAAGTTGTGTGAACTGATATGTAGTTTCACACCTGTCACCTGTAATCAGTTGGCTTTCACCTTTCTCTTTGTGAAGACAGAGAAATCAACTCAACCACCCACATGCTTGTGGTATAGTCATATGGAGCCTTGAGGTATACCTCTTAAATTTTACCCATCGCCAGGGTTTAATAAATAATATGCCAATGTAAGACTTTTGGTCGGCATTTATAGCCCAATAAATGACCGTTTTGGAGTGTAATTTCCAGGGGCATCTCCGAATTGCATGAAAATTTGAATTTAGGTTCTACTTACCTTCCACTTCAAAGTTGAAATTGTGCCGTTGGTTGCTTTTACTTGGGGTGTGACATTTACCCTTTCCGGGGGGTGAAAAACGCGTGTTTAAAATAAGGCCGGAAATGGATAAATTGACTTATTTTAAGCACCTTTTGTTCTTTAAAGTTTTTTACGTAAGCCAATACTTTTCGAGTTATTCGCGATTTAAAATTTTGATTTTTCGACAAAAAAACTACGTTTTCAGACCATTTGTCCCAAATAACTCAAGAAGTAAATATTTTATCAAAAAAAATATATTTAGTAAAAGTGTAGCCTATAAATGGCACTGTTCTAGAGTCCACTGCTATTTTCAGTGGTACTGGATGAAGCGATAAAGAAAGCGAAGAGAAGAATGAGAAAACTAACATTAGGATACTGGAAAATGAAACGGACTCAACTATCGGAGCTACTATTCGCAGACGACATGGTATTGATAGCAGAAAACAGAGAAGACCTACAGAACCATCTTGAAATCCTAGAAGAACAACTATTAAACATAAATATGAAAAATTAATACAGAGAAAGCAAAAACAATGATAATTTCAAATACGAGGAAGACACACGCAATAGAATTGGACGGGAAAAAACTGGAGCAAGTGGAATATTTTAAATACCTAGGAGTAATAATCGAAGCAAATGGTAAACAAGACATGGAAATAAACGAGAGAATGGGACGAACAGGAAGCTTATTTAACGCTATGAAAACAACATTTTTGGGGAAAAAAGAGATACCGGAGAAAGTAAAAACGGCAGTCGTTAAATCAGTAGTTAGACCAACAATCATGTATAGCAGGGAGACATGGACATTGACGGGGAGACAAAAATCCAGAGTCAATGCTATGGAAATGAGGTTCCTGAGTAAAATAGCAAACAGAAAGAGGACAGACAAAATACGAAACGAAACAATTAGACAAAACCTAAAACTGGAACCAATTAATGAAAAAATAGTGGAGCGACAACTTAGATGGTTCGGGCACGTGTGTAGAATGTCGAACGAAAGGCTTACAAAACGAGTGTTCGAAACGAGAGTGCAGGGGAAAAACAAAAGCGGAAGACCAAGAGTTATCTGGGTAGATGAAATCAGGAAAGAAGTCGAGAATAAGGGATTGACATTGGAAAGTGCAAGAGGCCTAACGCGGGATCGGAAAGCATGGAGACTACAATGCCAAACTTAACTCCACCAGCCTTACACCTAAAGGTAGAAAGGCTTAGGACTAAGTAAGTAAAAAGTAGCCTATAAAAAAAAGGAGAAAATGGTGTACCAGTAAAATCTACATATTGAGTAGAAGTAAAGTTGTAGCTCATGAAAAATACGTTCTTATTCGTCTAATTCCAAATCGAATAATTCAACGCGAAATCACCGAAGACAGAAGCTTTTTTCGGGAAAACCTTATTAACACTTTTAAAGTATGGAAAAAAATCTTATTATTTGTTTTTTACAAAAGTTTACAGCATCAAAAATAAACGAGTTACACTGAAAAAAAATGTTGGCCCCTTTTTTTGGTAAAAAAAAATTCGTGAAAACCTCCCTCTATTTAGCACCCTAAATGAAATTAATCGTTTGACTTTACCATCTATTTTAAATCTGTGTGTATTGTTTATATGATCTGTAAGTTTGATTGGTTTGAAGTGCTTATTTTTGAAAACCTTTGGTTTTAGAGTAAAAAAAAATTTTCTAAAAATGTTTGAAAAATTTAATTTTTTCAAAATATCTTAAAAAGTATTAGTGATAAGAAAAATCTTAAAGAGTAAAAAAATGTAGGTTTTGCTATTACAAATATGCTAGTTTCATTTTGTTTCTTCGTAAGACAAAAATTCGTTAAGATATGGCTGTTCAAAATTTGCATACACTCGTGATCAGTGACCCATTCAAGATTTCTCAATTATAACCCTTTCAAAAATAAACACTTTAAACCGGTGAGACTGACAGATCATATAAAAAATAGATAGGTAAGTAAATTGTTTGTAAAGCGGTAGCGATTAATTTCATTTGGGGAGCTAAAAACGGCGAGATTTTCATGTTTTTTTACAAAAAAAAGAGGGCCATCTTTTTTTTGAGCGTAACTCGCTTATTTTTATTGCTAAAACTTTTGTTAACAATTAAAACAAAGCTATTTGTAAACACTTTAAAAAAGTTGAAATAGGTTATTCCTGAAAAGTGCTTAATTTTTCGGTGATTTCACCTTGAAATATTAGATTTGGAATTAGACGAATAAGAACGTATTTTTCAAAAGCTACAACTTTGTTTTTATTTAATTGATAGACTTTACTTATACACCTTTTTTTTGGGTTTTTTATAAGCTACACTTTTGCTAAGGATATTTTTTTCGATAAAATATTTACTTTTTGAGTTATTTGCGAAAAACCGTCTGAAAACGTAGTTTTTTTTTTGTCGAAAAATCAACATTTTCAATGGCAAATAACTTGAAAAGTATTGACTCAAGTAAAAAACTCTATAGAACAAAAGTTTCTTAAAATCAGTAAATTTATCTATTTCCGGTTTTATCTTGAACGTATGTTTTTTCACCCCCGAGAAGGACTGACTGTCACCCCCAAGTAAAAGCAACCAACGGCACAATTTAAACTTTGAAATGGAGGATAAGTAGAACCTAAATCCAAATTTTCATGCAATTCGGAGTTGCCCCTGAAAATTACAAGGTATCGCCGTATTTACCGTTCATTTACTGGGCTATTAGGCATATAGGCGATTTCAATGCACAACTAGGCAAAGAAAAATGCTTTAGGGAGGTTGCAGGGGAAGCACAACAAACAATAATGGAGAAAGACTATGTAATTTAGCAGCGGCATTATACATGGACATAAGTAGCACGAGATATAAACATAAAAACGTACACTAGATAACATAGATGAGACCAGGCAGTCTGGAGGGAAATCAAATAGAATCATGTACTTATTAAAAAGTCACACAATTAGTCGATAAATGACGTTAGACTTCACAGAGGGGCCAACATCGATTAGGACCATATTCTAGTGATTGCAAAATGTAAAATAAAAACAACAAAGAATAAAAGACGAAAGACACAGGGAAGATGGGACGTAGATAAATTGAAAGATAGAGGAGTAAAAGTATATTTGTAAAAAAAGTAAATGCAGAGATACAGTTCAAGAAGGAGCAAGAAATGGAGGAACAGTGGAAAAAAATCAAACAAGGAATAAACACATTTGGTTTGACGAAGAGTGCAAACTAGCAGTGGATGAAAAGAATAAAACAAGATTGAAATGGCTAAGCACAGGCAAGGACGAGGCAGAAGAAAAATACCAAGCTCAAAGGAAAAAGACAAAGAAATTGTTTAGATCATAAAAAAATTAAAAAGTAGACGAAATTATGAACGAGATCGAAACAGAAAATAAAAGAGAGAATTCAAAACCACTGTACCAAACTTAAAGCTAGGTAGTAGAAAACGGACAGCTACTGCAGCCATAGTAGCAGAAACATCGCAGAAGTATTTCGAAGAAACATATCAAGAAACGGATATAGAAGAACACAGAGAAACAACAATATACCCGGAAAAAAGTGAAGAAGAAGAATTGACCTATACAGAAGTAGTAGATAAAATATGCAAGCTGAAAAACGGGAAAACAGCGGGAGACGACGGAATATGTGTAGAACTTATAAAATACGGGGGTGAGGCACTATACAGAACGATTTATAAACTAATACAGAATATATGGAATAAGGAAAGAAAGCCCGAAGAGTGGAAGAAAGGAATTATTGTGACAATCCCAAAACCAGGAGACCACAAGATATGTAAAAACTATCGAGCAATTAATTTACTGAATGTAACATATTATGACTGGTATAATAATTAGAGACAGACTAACAAAATGCACAGAACAAAGCATAGAAGACTACCAGTACGGTTTTAGAAAAGGAAGATCCACGATAGATGCTATCCATACACTAAAAAAGCGATATAGAAAACATACGAGTACGACGGAGAAGCACATACTTTTCCTAGACTTTAAACAGGCTTTTGACAAACTAAGTAGAAGAAAAATGATCCAAGACTTACACGAGAGCAAAATACCAAATAAAATTAGAAGAATGATAGAAATGACAATGCGCGATTCCCAAGCAACAATAGAAACCGGAAGAGAGAGAACAGAAATAATAAAAATAAAAAATGGAGTAAGACAAGGAGATGCGCTCTCAACGGTACTATTTAGTCTATCATTAGACAAGAGAATAAAAAAGTTGCCAAACGCAGAAACTATACACAAAAATGCCGTACAAATAATTCTGTACCATTTGATCAGATGATGTTATGTCCATTTTTACTACTTTATAGGAGAGACAAAAAACCGTTTGTGTTTAAGGTTTTACCTAAGAATTCGCAATTTTCAGAATAAATAGATATGTGAATATATGTGATATGTTACAATTTATTTTACGGACTCGAAAAAGTGGAACAATAGTTTGAAAATAAAAAATAAATTTGAAAAAATTGCAAATTATCATGTTTTGACCAAATGATTATTGTTAAAGAATATCACTTATTATCTTCCTATTCTGGAATTATTTGACTTTTTTGTGGAATTTCTTCTTCCTCTTCTTCTGTATGTCATCTTTATGTTTTCACTATGTCTTCATCTGCGATGAAGGTTGGCAATCATCACTGCTATTCTAACTTTTGACACTACAGCTCAAAAGAGTTCAGTTGAGCTGCATACACACCAAGATATTTTTTTCTACCTTTGCTGCGCCTTCCTTTAATCTTTTCCTGCATTATTAATTTAAAGAATTCATAACTGTCACCACTGTCAGATACTGTGGTTTTTTATTTTGGTGGAATCCAGTATCTCCCTGTTGTGGTCTATTTTTCTTAGTACCTTTCATTGGTTATTCTGTCTGCCCAGGAGATTCTCAGCAATCTTCGATATGTCCACTAGGGTGGTGCGAAAGAAGTCAAGTTGATAATTTCGTATCGCTATAGTGCGGAAAAGTTGCGATTGGTAATTACAAGAAAAACAAAATAAAAATTATTCAAATCGGACTTTATCTTCCGATCCCGCAACGGACCTAAAGATTATGAAAAAATGAATTTTTACCGTTTTTCCAAAAAAATTTATTTATCCCCCGTGTACGTTTTATTTATCGCTATAGTAAAATTTATTTACAATTTGCATGTTTGAGTAATAAAAAAAAATAGTTTTATGAATTTAACGTATATCTTCCAATCCCGCAAGTTCAATCAAAATCTATAAAAATTTGAAATTTTTGATGATTTTGATAAATTAAAAAACATTTAGTTATCTCATTTTTATGTTACATTGTGTAGCTCTTCGCTTGTTTATATATTGTATGACAATATTCAAACAACCCAGAACTCAAAACGAGGGGTGATTGCACTTCTAGCTCCACACCCACCCTTCTCTCCAACTAACCAATGAGTATGTGAATTTTTACATTATTTACAGTATGTACATTTCTTTTTCATCTGTCTGTGTCCAGCTCTTAAACGCCAATTTTGTATTGTGATTTCTTGGTAAAATCTGACAGCATGTACCTTGATTTAAGTGTTGTCCTGATGAATCCATCTCCTGATTGAGGTCCACTTACATTAGTATTAGACGATGCTTCCGCGACCAACTTTAGGCACCACTCGTCAACTTGCGTGTGGCAGGGATAGTTTTGTACATTCCAGTCTGGTATGTCGCCCGATGTAATGCAAGAAGTTATATCTTCATTTGAAACTATTCGAAGAAGTGATGGAGAAGGGAGTTTTGCAACATTCCAGTGTATTATTTTAGTTTAGTCCTGTTCTTCAAAATTTCAAATAGTAGGGAAAAAGGAAACATATTAGACAGCTAGGTCTAAGGAGATTGTTAAAAGTCGGACAGACTATACCAAGGGCAAAAGTATTAGAAATTTCATCCCTCCTAATTTAAACTTTCAAGCGCAGGATTTCACTGAAATAATGGACTGGAATTTTACAGATTATTACAAAACTATCTTCTCCGCCAGTTTTGTGAAGAGTCTCAAATGAAGATAATATATAAGTTTCTGCATTACATCAGGCGACATGCCAGACTGGAATGTACAAAACTATCCATCCCACACGCAAGCTGACGAGCGGTGCCTAAAGTTGGTCACGGAAACATCGTCTAATGCGAATGTATGTGGGCTCCAATCAAGAGATGGATTCATCAGGACAACACTTTCAAGGTCCATGCCGGATTTTACGAAGAAATCACAAACAAAGTTGTCGTTTAAGAGCTGGACACAAATAGATGAAAAAGAAATGTACATAATGTAAATATTGTAAAAAACAAACACTCATTGGTTGATTGAAGGGAAGGGTGGGTGTGAACACAACCACCCCCTCGTTTTGGGTTCTGGGTTGTTTAAATATTGTCATACAATATCTAAATAGGCAAAGAGCTTCACAGTGTAACAGAAAAATGAAATAAATAAATGTTTTTTAATATATCAAAATCATCAAAAATTTAAATTTTTAATGATTTTGATTGACCTCGCGGGATCGGAAGATATTCGTTAAATGTGTAAAACTACTTTTTTTATTACTTATCCATTCAAACTGTAAACACATTTTACTGTAGCGATCAATAAAACGTACACGGGAGATAAATAAAAATTTTTGAAAAAAAAGGTAAAATTTCATTTTTTTTCATAATTTTCAGGTCCGTTGCGGGATCGGAAGATAAAGTCCGATTTGATTAATTTTTGTCTTGTTTTTCTTGTAATTACCAATCGCAACTTTTCCGCACTATAGCGACACTGAATCATCAACTTGACTTTTTTCGCACCACCCTAATGTCCACATTTCAAATGGTTCCAATCTATTATTACATTGTTTAATAAGAATCCATGTATCCACAACATACACAAGAATAGAAAATGCATAACAATAATTTATTACTCGTTTTCTAAGATTTAGGCTGAGATCTCTAGTACAAAATATTTGTTTCATGTTATTGAATGCATTTAATAATGAATTAATGCAACTTGATTCCACAAAAATACTAATTTGTGACTTATGCACAAGTGACTTTTACCACTTATCACTATTTGATCATAAAAAATGGAAAATGTATTTTGATCATTTTTTGATAACAATACTTATGATAATCTGATCACGCATAAACAAAAAAATGTGCACTTGTCATTGAATAACCAATGCTGCCAATCAAATTATATCCGTTGTGCATTTAGCAGCGTCAAGAATGTTGTTTTGATTATTTGTGTACACTAAACACAAAATGACTAAAAATGCAGTTAGCACCGTCTAACCAAATGGTACTGAATTGGATATGCGGACGATATAACCATAGTAGCAACAGATAAAAGGGCATTAAAAAAATTTCCAAGAAATAGAAAACGAATCAAAACTAAGAGGACTGGAAATAAATGAAAATAAAACAAAATACAAGAATGTAATTAAGAAAGAGAAGACAAACTGAGAGAAATGACAATAGACGCACACAGCTTCGAAGAGGTTGAAACGTTCAAATATTTGGGAGTATTAGTCAACAGAAGAAATGAAAGTGTAAATATAAAAAGAAGAATTCAAGCAGGAAACAAAGCATTCTACAGAAATAAAAAAATTTCAAAGATAAGAAGATAAGCTGAAATACAAAAATGAAAATCTAAAAAACGACCATAAGAGCAATAGTGCTTTATGCTTTGGAGACATTCACATTAACAGTAAGAGAAGAATAGCAGCTGAAAATTTTTGAGAGAAAACATCATGAGAAAAATTCTGGGACCAAAGAGGGAAAACGAAGAGGAGGCAAGACAATGGATGAACCCCGAAATACAAGAATGGATGAGTCAAGAGAATATAGTTAGAGCAATAAAATCACAGGAAATTAGATGGTATGGACACCTAATGAGAAGAGAGAAGAACAATCCGTTAAGAGTTATATAACCGAATGGATACCACCAGGTACAAGAACCAGAGTCAGGCCTAAACTCAGATGGAGACAACAAGTGGAAGAAGACTTAAGAAGTATGGGAATTAGAAATAAAGGAAGAAAAATCAAAGAAGAGAGAAGAATGGAGAAAGGTAGTGGAAACAGGGAAGACACACCAGCAACTGTAAAACCAAACTCAGAATGGGATGATCCCCCACAAAAAGAATTTTCAAGTGAAAACAGCTTCGGCTTCCTCGGGAGCGTATAGCTTGTATATATTATATAATATATGGAAAACCACTTACTGCGTTTCGGGGCATAACATATAAAAATTTGAGGCATACGCATTTTAGTACTACTATATACAGTCGGAAAAATGAAAGAATACCCATGAACGATCACATCATTCACATATTTTGTATTTGCTGTTTTTGTTTCCATAAATAATAAACGAGAGAGATAGATTATTAATAATCTGAACAATATGTAATTGATGTGATCGTTCATGGATATTCTTTCATTTTTCCGACTGTATTTATTTTGCCGCATACCGTACTATTTACCAGAAAAAAACATTACGATAGATCATCAACTTGTTTAATATGGAAGAAGGTATACTTTCAAGCAATATAAACCTTCAAATCCAGATAAATATGAAAATATGGCAGGAAATATGGTGTACTTGTGACTCAGAAAAAAATTGTTACCTTTAGGTGGAATACCATATTATACAGGAAAAAACGGAAATAGAGTAGCAAAAGCCTTCCATCTTAAGTTGTAATAATGTAAAGCAACTCGATGAGCCTCGTTTTAATTCCAACGGGAATGTGACTTGCGATAACTATTTCAGCTCTTACATATGAATTAATGAATTACTGGCACACTCACTAAATCTGGTGGACACAGTGAAAAAATAAGAGATTTGTTTCTCTGGAATTCCTTCTAAACAAGAACTGTTGAGAGAAATCTTCAAACTTCGGATCATCCCAAAAGTATCCCAAAATAAAGAAGTATCAAGTCCTGTCTACCATGTATCACAATACCGACTGTGAATATGTCTTGTGAAACCAGATGTGATCCTAATTATAGTAGTAAAAAATTTGGTAGCGATACGCTAGATTAAATAATTATTCAGAAGTATTATATGAACCAAAGATAGACTAACCGCTGGTTTTTCGCATTATTATGAATATTTTAGACGCAGCTGGGGTAGACTTATTTATTACTTGTACAAATTTACATCCAAAATGAAACCGAAAACAAAGACTGAAGAAGAGAGTTTCTTATAATGACAGCAGAAAAACTAATGTTGCCTTAAATTTTGAAAATAACAAGGGGACTATATCGGAAAACAAAACAGTCTATTGAAAAATTCTGACAGTAGGATAATCTACATAATAAAAAGAAAAAATTAAAAAACCTCCAGTTTTAACAATAAAAAGGTGTCACGTGTGCCCAATAAAAAGGAACAGGATCACTGTACAAATAAAACATTATCGCTGATTTTTTAACACGACATATAATGTCGTGATAAGATACTTAAGATCAGAAGTGCAATAAACTATGGAAACTAAAACATTGACATTTATATTACGATCGCAAATCGCTACTTTCAGGAAAGAACAAGCTTAGTTTGGCTACATTACCAACAAAAATTTATAGCACACGATAATTTTAGATATTAAAACAATAGAAATATTATGATATGGTGTAGACACGCCGACAAATTATTAGCGTTGTTTTCGTGATAACCAGTAAACTTTTTTTTTCACTTCATTTGAACGCTACGAAAATTTTTCCCGCGAGACCTTCAAATGTTCCAAGTGTCCTTGATAGAAAATTGGTTGAAAAATAAAATTAAAAGTACCGAATAAGGTTATTCGGACCTACCCCGAATAACGGTTCCAACTCGGCCTAGTAAAGACATATCTGCATGGAACAGCTAGTCCAGGGTAATAAGGTTTTTTCCATGACACTGGAAGAGCCAGGATACTGAAGCGTTTTTCGACAGGTAATACCTATAAGAGCAAATTGTAACTATTTCCTGCGTAGGATCTGGCGGTCATTTCTATTTATAAACAATTAAGCGTCAAAAATGGCATTTTTTTTTTTTTTTTCAAATCAATGGAAAACAGGGAAACTTATGGTCTTTTTAGTACAAATATCTTCTATATTATGGAAAAAGCTTTAAAATGACGTATTACAAAGTTTGATATACTCATTTATTGTTAATATAATTGCGAAAAAAGGTCGGAATTGCAAAAAAAAATATTTTCGCAATAACTGTTGTAAAAATTAGTGTCCAGCTTTGAAATTTTTGTCAAATAAGGATACTTTGGTGCTTAACCTTCGGAGTACGAAGACTGGGTCAAGCGTGACCCGAAATTCAGTTATTTCTGAATATTTTATGAAATAATTTTTTTAAAAATCGGATTGATCGTAAGTTCTCCTTATTTGTTTCAATATATTTTTTCGTATATAATTCGTTAACATGCAAGTTGCAGTTTTTCCTCTACGTAACATCTATGATGCCGGGTCAGTCCTGACCCGGTCTTCGGATTTTGAAGAATATTTTCAATATGTTTGTAGGTACACGTAAATTGCAGCCGTCTCTGTTTACGGGTATACGTACAGTGGAACTCCGATAAGTCGGCCTCCGATAACCCGGAAGTCCGGCTAACCCGAACCGATTTTCATCAGAAAAAACAAACTTTTTTCACTTTGACTAAGTTTTTTACCAAGAAATAAACAATACTGTATACAACTGTACGTAATTTAGATGTATTGTGCATATTTTATGTATTTCATGTTTTTGCAATTATAATGGAGTTTATCTGTAAGTATACCGTGTTTTATTAATTTTTACCATATATTCCGTTTAACTCGGATTTTCGATAACTAGGATCGGCCGCAGTCTCGATTAATCCGACTTATCGAGGTTCCACTGTATTCAAATATATGGCCGGAGCAAATTTACCTATGCCCGTTTTCTGTAAGGTATTAAAATCTGGCCGCCGGAGCGAACTAGTATATGCCCATGGGTAACCATCTTAAAAAATTTAAATACAATAATTTAGGATTTTGTTTGTTTTTTGTTGAATTAAAGATACTGTTTAATAATACTGACTATTTAAAACATCCTTATAAAAAAAAAATGAGAATGGGTCACGCTTGACCCATCATCGTAATCTAAGTAAGTCAAATAATCTCCGTACTCCGAAGGTTAATATGTAATAAAAATTTCAAAGTGATTCATTCAATGGTTTAAATTTTATTCAAATTTTTTTCCCAGAGAGCATTTTTTTGGATTAACATAAGTCAGAAAAAAATGACGTTAGAACCATTCCACAGGTGTCAAAGAGCATGAGCTATATTTTTAACTGGGTTTAAAAAAGTAAATAAAAAATGCATTTCTTAGTAATAAATAATTATGCAAAAGTATCGTAAATCTTTCCTTATAAACTTTTTATTTTGTTATATAAGAAATTATACATATTTATTACAATTTTTTATCAATTATGATATAAATAACATTACTTGGTAGTTGTGCACTTAAAAGAGGGTAGAAAAGTTAATTTTTTTGGAACAAAGTTATTCAAAAAGTTTATAAAGAAAAATTGACGATCTTTTGCATAATTATCTATTACTAATAAATGCATTTTTATTCACTTTTTCAAACCATTTTCAAAATGTAGCTCATGCTCTTTCATTTGACACCTGTGGAATGATTCTAACGTCATTTTTTTCTGACTTATCTTATTGCAAAAAAGATGCTCTCTGGGATAAACAATTGGAATAAAATTTAAACAATTGAATGAATCGCTTTGAAATTTTTATCACATATTAAGCACCAAAGAACTCTCATTTGACAAAAATTTCAAAGCTGTAAACTAATTTTTACAACAGTTATAGAGAAAATAATTTTTTTTCAATTCCGAACATTTTTCGTAATTATATTAACAATAAATGAGTATATCAAACTTTGTAATACGTCATTTTAAAGCTTTTTCCATAATCTCGAAGATATTTTTGTAATAAAAAAATCATAAGTTTCACTGTTTTCCGTTGATTTGAAAAAAAGGTATAGGTATAGGTATTATCTATCGAAAAAACGCTTCAGTACCCTGGCTGCTGAAGTGTCACGAACAGGGTAGATTTTTGCCGTATTACCAGTGGTGTCATGGCAAAATTAGCAGTGTGGGAACGCAGTGCCGGAACGCACTGCTAATTTTTGTGTACAAAACCTAAATTCTCTATTATTTTTTTTCTTTTCTTAACCAGTGCGGGAACGGCGTTCCCACGCGTTCCCACACCATGACACCACTGCGTATTACCCTGGCCTAAGCCGGCGCGGCGTACCAGAAGCGGTAAACTAGAGATGGGCTGAACATTCCAGATAATTCTCGAATAACCATATTTATGTATATAAGAAGTGGTATTGTTAGTTTAGGGTTAGGAAATATTGGGGGGACAACCCCAGTGCCTGGCGACAAGCTAGACTACCGACCTGTTCAAAAGCCCAAGCGATAGTAAGTTCTTAAAATTTGTCTGCGATCTAATTCACACACCCATGATTTTCCAGCCGATTCACGATCTCTTCATTTCTACCTCTCAGACGCTTGGTTACGATTTCAGAGGGCATGGGCATCTGGAAAAGGCCTACAAAAACTTTTAGTTCTCTCAGGGACAGTTCATTTGTCTAATAAAACAAACATATAATTCAGTTTTGTTCATTCCAATCTACGCTATTAAAAAACAGTACAAAAAACAACGATATTAATTATTTGTGTAAACAAACAAGTGAATATTTATCCAAGAGAATTTATCCAAGAGTGTTTGCTTAAAATTTTTTTAAATGCAAATTGTAACCTTATGAAAGTTTGCATAAAAGTTATTCCGTTCTGAACCAAATCGAATTTCAAAAAAAAAAATAAAAGTTTTTTGATTGTTACACTATTTCAAATTTAGTAGCTATAGCAAAATAATTCAGGTAAAATGTATTGAATTTTTTCGATTTCGTAACAACTATTAACGTTTATATAACTTAAGATCTAAACATTACTAACAAAAATTTATAGTTAACGATAATTTTGGATAGTAAAAACAATAGAAGAGTGTAGAAATGCCGATAAATTATTAGCAGTGTTTTCGTGATAACTTTTTTTCAGTTCACATGAACGCTATGAAAATTTTCCCCGCGAGACCTTCAAATGTTCCAAGCGTCCTAAATAGAAAATTGGTTAAAAAATAAAATTCAAAAGGTAAACGTGAAAAAAGCAGAGAAAACAGGGAGAACTTGCGGAGTTAATGTCAAACGACAACATTAGAAATTCAAATTTCCGTGGGGGGTGCTTTACTGAACGTTGTTGGTATTGTCTGAACAATACGTCATAATTGAATTTTATTTTCTTTTACACGGTTAAAATGTGCAAGCTCTAAAACATTTTATAGCAATGATCTTTATTTATATTTGCTTTTTCTTTTTTTTTTGTCTTTCATGTCTACTTTTCAATATGTTTACAGAGTTGATATTATAAGGACCATGCATTATAATATTAGTCCAGGGCGCATCTCTTTTGAGATGGACGTTGAGAGGTGACTCAAATTTATTTGCAGAAATTGCTTGAAAATAACTCAAATAATAATATTTGAGTTATCCTCCCACTCAAAATGGTCCGTAACATTGTTTAAATAATCAAAATGTCAAAATATGAAGGCAAAATTCGATTTTTTTATTGGTTTTTGATTATAACTTTAAAACTATTCATTTCTGAGAAAAGTTGTGCTGACATAAAAGTTGCGTTATTAGATTTCGTACAACATGAAGTTGGTTACAAATTTAAAAAATATTCAACCTTGTTGAAAAATAGCAATAAACGATACAAAAACGATAACCGTACAAAAAAAAACCATACAAAAACAAGTATTGGCATTTTACGTTTTTCAACCATTTATGCTACACTTAGGACCTTCATATTTTACCCAGAAAAACTTTATGATATAGTAAAGCAGCACTGTATATTTAATTAAGATCAGTTTTATAGATTCCGCAAAATAAATTTTGCAATCCAGCTTTCGCAAAAAAAAATCATTTTTTTAAAATGTTGCAGGACTGAAAATAAAGCAGACAGTAAGTTGAAATTTGTCCTTATAGAAGTGTACTGTACCTTTTATTCGCAATTTGCAAAATTAAAATCGATTAATTACCACGGCGTCAGGAAATTTTTTAAATAAACATTAATTTTTGGTGCTACGCGCAGGACAGCGACGTTCGATTCACACAAGTTGATTTCCACCAAAATTTCTTCCAATCTTTATCTAATATATTATTTTCTTACCCTATATTTTGTTGTATTTTAATATTTTAATTCCAAAAAAATCAAACTAATTTTATTATTGTTCGTGAAATATTGTTTCAACAATTGTATATATTTAAAAATAATACACTTTTATTCTCTAAGTTAAAATATATGAACAAGGAAAGTTTTTGCTAAAAAAAGTGTTATTTCAAAGGATAGAGTATGGGTTTTTATTTTGCAATAAACAAATTTATTTATTTATATTGAAATGTAACAAAAATTAAAATGTATCAATCAGTATCAAAGGTCATTGGAATGCCCAATCAGAGCAAACTATCCGCTGTCCTGCGCGGAGCACCAATAATTAATGTTTATTTAAAAAAATTCCTGACGCCGTGGTGGGTATTTGATTTAGTTTTGCAAATAGCAAATAAAAGGTACAGTACACTTCTATAAGCAAAAAAAATTCAACTTACTATCTGCTTTATTTTCAGTCCGGTAATATTTTGAAAAAATAAATTTTTTTGCGAAAGCTGGATTGCAAAATTTCTTTTGCAAAATCTATTGAACCGATCTTAATGAAATTTACAGTGTTGTTTTACTATGTCATAAAGTTTCTCTGGGTGAAATATGAAGGTCTTAAGTGTAGTATAAATTGTTGAAAAACGGAAAATGCGAATACTTGTTTTTGTATGGTTTTTCGCAATTGTTGCTACTTTGCAATAAGGGTGACTATTTGTTCAATTTCTAACTAATTCTATATTATAGGAAACTTAATTACACAACTTTTATGTCACTTTTCTCGGAAATGAATACTTTTAAAATTATAATCAAAAAACGAAGATAAAAATCGAATTTTTCCTTCATTTTTTGACATTTTGATTATTTAAACAATGTTCCGGACCTTTTTGAGAGAGAGGATAACTCAAATATTATTATTTGAGTTATTTTCAAGCAATTTCTGCAAAAAAATTTGAGTCACCTCTCAACGTCCAAATTTACTAATATTTTTACAGATGCGTCCTGGTCTATATATAAAGAGCAAACAATATTGGTAACAAGTGAAGTAATGCATGCTAAAAGTGACCAAGGTTCTGTAATTTTTTTAGTGTAGCATGTCTAAGTTAAATATTGAGTTTCCATAGGATTATCCAGAGTTGACTTTTAATGACAATTATATTTTTACCTAAAAAGATTTGATGTTTCGATTTCCAATTGGGAAATCGTTTTCAAAAAGATGAATAATAAAACTGTTATGTTTAAAAATCCACAAGGAAGAACTTCCTGTAGTTGGCTGTATACCATTAATTACAAGTGAAATTTAATAAAATATTTGCCTTTTGGTAAAAGGTATATTAGCTTAAAAAGCCCTAAAGGGCTAGAAACATATACAAAACGTTTTCGCTCTGTAACAAGAGCATCATCAGTGTTACAAGAACATGGTGAGCCAACCAAAAAATACAAGGTCGAAGCCTTTCAAAAAACAGACAAAATTTAATATCAATAAATACATCGAAAAATCCAAAGGATGGATAGAGTTGCCTGTCACCTCTTATAACATAATGACCTAGTTACCTTTTGACCCACTTACCACGTGTGGGAGTCATATGTTGCCCTATGGCCGTATCCTTAGAAATTTTATCCATCCTTTGGATTTTTCGATGTATTAATTGATATTAGATTTTGTCGGTTTTTTGAAAGACTTTGACCTTGTATTTTTTGGTTGGCTCACCATGTTTTTGTAACACTGATGATGCTCTTGTTACAGAGCGAAAACGTTTTGTATATATTATGTTTGTAGCCCTTTAGGGCTTTTTAAACTAATATACCTTTTACCAAGAGTAAAACTTTTTATTAAATTTCACTTGTTATGTTTAAATACTGTATAACCGCAAAGTTGTTAAGGAGGTTATAAAATTGAGATTGACATACTTGTCCATGTTGTTATAGGTAACTGGCATGCTTTGACTGGAAAGATCTGATGGTAGACATTTTATGCCCTGTGGTACATCAAGTTCTGATTATTCTGTTTGTACACACATAATTATCAGAATTTTATGTAGACATAAATCTAGAAAAGAGATAATCACATACAGACTCAAATGCTCAACCTAACCAGAGCTGAAACATGAATTCCACGAATTCTAACTTATTCATTAAGTTACATTGTATAAAAACGGTAATCCCTTTGGCTGGTCAAGTACAACAATCGCGTAAATTGCCAAAGTAACACTAAGGAACTTTGGGAAGTCAGCATCAGAAAAGTAATTGAATCGTTTATTTCAGAAAGGAATCAAGTGACTAATTTTGACAAAATGAGTTTTTGGTGAAATTTTTTAATTTAAACGTAAATACAGCTTTTGCTGCAGAAAGGAATCAATTGCTGCCATAGTGTTGCTTTGGCAGCGCAGAGAAATTAGCGTTTAGTGCAGAAAGGGGCCATGCAACGCATGACTACTTGCTTAAAAATTGTGTAACCACCAACTTTATTTCAGAAAGGGGCCAAGTGCAAAAAATTATTTATTTTTTTCTTAAACAAATTAACATGATAAATTTTTGAAAAATACAACACTTTTTGACAAACACTACAGGTTATTAGTGAGAATTTTTATTTTATATAAATAAAATTTTTGTTGAACGTAAATACCAACTTTATTTCAGAAAGGGGCCAAGTGCAAAAAATTATTTATTTTTTTCTTAAACAAATTAACAAGATAAATTTTTGAAAAATACAATACTTTTTGAAAAACACTACAGGTTATTAGTGAGAATTTTTATTTTATATAAATAAAATTTGTGTTGAATGTAAACACGTTTTTTTTTGTTTTTCTCAAAAGCAGGTTTTTGTGACTTGACCCCTTTCTGAAATAAACGATTCAATTGAGAATAACCAGGAAAACCTCACGCTTGAGATTTGGTTTTTCAACTGGCCTTTGTCAACTAATATAAGCAAACACCTCCACACACTGGTAATCCAGGGCAATAAGGTTTTTTCCATGACATTTGAACAGCCAGTGTACTGAAGCGTTTTTTCGACAGGTAATACCTATAAGACCAAATTGTAACTATTTCCTGCGTAGGATCTGGCGGCCATTTTTATTTATAAACAATTAAGTGTCAAAAAATGACATTTTTCACTTTTTCTTTTCAAATCAATGGAAAACAGGGAAACTTATGGTTTTTTCACTGCAAATATCTTCGAGATTATGGAAAAAGCTTTAAAATGACGTATTACAAAGTTTGATTTACTCATTTATTGTTAATATAATTGCGGGAAAAGGTCGGAATTCCAAAAAAAATTCGCAATAACTGTTGTAAAAATTAGTGTACAGCTCTGAAAATTTTGTCAAATAAAGGTTCTTTGGTGCTTAATATGTGACAAAAATTTCAAAGTGATTCATTCAATTGTTTAAATTTTATTTAAGTTGTTTATCCCAGAGAGCATTTTTTGCAATAATATAAGTCAGAAAAAAATGACGTTAGGACCATTCCACAGGTGTCAAATGAAATAGCATGAGCTATAATTTCAACTTGGTTTAAAAAAAGTGAATAAAAAAGGCTTTTATTAGTAATAAATAATTATGCAAAAGTATCGTAAATATTTCCTTATAAACTTTTTATTTTGTTATATAAGAAATTATGTATATTTATTACTACTCACCGGAGGGACCGCAGCAATTAGCCAGACTTGTTTGTGATTGATTGTAGATTCATAGTCATAAATTTCTTATAAACATAAGTACATTCTACAATTTTATTTTTATAGATACATTGGTACATTGTGTAGCTTTTTTTTATTTTGTTTTTTTTTTAATTATTTTACTGTTTTTTTAATATATATTTCAATTTGTGCGAAACACTTTTTTTTTACTTCTTTTTTTTTCTATTCTTTTTTTATTTTTGTTTCTATTTTTTTTCTTTTTTTTTATTTATTATTTTTTTGTTATTATTTTATTATGTGTTATTTCTTATATCTGTATATGGGAAGCATACTATCCTAAGTCCAATTTTTCAGAAAAATACATTATTGCATAACCGGCATCGGAATACCCTATTTTATTCAGGGGAATACTATTCTAAGTCCAAACGCTTTTAAAAACTAAATTAAACAAGAAACTATGTATACTATGTCCAGTTTGCTTTAGAGGTATATAATCTTATCTGGACTTAAACTTATATTCCTCCAAATGAAATATTATAAATTGGATCCCAAGTCCATTATAGGATTATATGCTTCTCAATGAAAATACATCAAGTACATAATAAAATATGCACTTGTCGAGTGCATTTGCTTAAAACTTAATATTTTTTTAATAATTTCAAATTAAATGCGTAGTATAATCTTTAACTTCACATCAAGTGGTGACTGTTTACATTATGTATTAATTTTATGGTTTACAGACTGCCTTAATTTATTACGTTTACGAATTTTGGAAAAGGGATTTAATTTTTACTTGACTTATTAGATTGTACTAAGCATAAGCAGTCCTTTAACGAAAAAGGACAGTCAGGAGCATTCTGAATAATATTATAAATATATCTTTTATAAAGGATTTACTGTTTATTTTTTTTAATATAATATTTAGTTTTTAACCTAGCAGCATACCAAACAGATTTAAAGTCGAAAGCGTGTTATTAAGATTATTTGTATTTAATTCAGTTTAATTCGAACCAAACAATTTTAGACAAGGTATTTAGTGAGTATATGTACATTGTTTTATCTATTTAACAATGGCTTTTCGTAAAAGAACTTTTGAGGATCTTAGATTTATCGCTCTGTGATATACCTGCCTTTAGACACAGACCCCAGATTACGGAAGGGTAAGTCTTTATCACTAAATTATTATTTTTCAGTCTGTCGAGAAAATGTAAATGAAATGTTTATTGCTTTTCTAAATGTTAGTAAAAAACATCTTTATTAATAATTATTTTATTTCTGCTTTCATTGTAACAAAAATATCTATTGAAAATGCAGATAAAGAAATCCTACCACATCAAGAACTTGGCGATAGATGCGGCAAATATGCAGTCGTCAAATCAGCTAGGGTTACAAAATAAAAGCACTATAAACAAAGTTTCTGGATGTTTAGACGCTCAGTTTCTTATGGACGCCAGTTTCTTATGGACCTGGTCCGTAAGATAGGGGTGATACAATGGATCCGCCGTAGGAGGTCTAAGTGTCTGAATGGCTCACAAGTGGGCACTGCCCCGATGTACCATAACATACCATACCATAAGTTCTGTGGTAAGTGCCTTTGTAGTAAGATCTTTATTAAAGTGACAGCGATGATTCAATAAAGGATAAAGATTGTCAACCAGATTCAGACACTGATTCAGATCAAAGTGAAGGTAGATTTCTTGCACCTTTATCGGCATTGCCAGAAGGTGTACATCTAATGCTATACAAGACTCCTTAACGAATACAGTAGAAGAGACTATAAATCCCAATTCTCTGGTGACCAAGAGAAAAGTTGTCAATAAAACAAAAATAAAGCAGAGAGGAACGAAACGGACACGACATTTTCTTCAATGGAAGGCGAATCAGAGAAAGAGAAACTATGCCGATGGAAGGGCCTATGTTAGTGAGAAGGGTAGGAATGTTTCTTGCTAAAACTTAAAATTGCCATGTGGAATATCTAGGCGCATGAAAAGTAGTTCAAAATTATCTGAAGCTCAAAGGGAAGATATTTTCAAAAAATATTGGAATGATACAGCAGACCATAACATCAAAAGGCACTTTATATTATCTTGTATTCAAACGAAACCTACAGAACGACATAGGTTGCGCTCAGGAGATAAATTTTAGCTAAGATCAAATACTTTAATTTACTCTTTGGTAATTAACAATAAATGAACTTTAGTATGTAAAACTATGTTCTTAAACACGTTACGTATTTCACAACAAGTAATAAAGACTGCTTTATCAAAGTGACAGGATGGCGGCATGGTTTAACGGGATCTCAGGAGAACTGATGAGCCAAATAATAAGACAAAACAATCAATTATTGATTCTGTAGTATCACAGAATCCTAAACGATAACATTGTGCTAACGATAATGATGACGTGTAATTTTCAAACTGTGTGTTGATCATCCAGCCTTCTGCATCCAAAGTTGAACATAGGCCTCCCCTAATTTCTTCCAGTTTTGCCTATCTTAGGCTTCCTGCAACCAATTCCCAGCAATCCTCTTGACGTCGTCTGTCCATCGTGTAGGTGATCTACCTCTACTACTCCACACTGTAATTTTTTAGGTCCACCTCCCGTCCTTCATTCTGGCTACATGGCGTGTAGAATTTCACTTCAGCCATGCTACTCGCTCTATGACATCTGTTAGGCCTGTCCTTCTGCTGATTTCTTCGTTTCTGACCCTGTCTCTGAGAGTCAGTCCAAGTAGTGACCGTTCCATTCTTCTTCGAGCCACTCGAAGTTTGGCTGCGGTGGCCTGCGTTAATGATAATGTTTCGGTGCCGTAAGTCATGGTTGTGTGTTAGTTGTATCTAAATAAAATAAATAAAGAAATATTGCCGAGTTTTTTACACAGATAACCAATTTATGAGGACTTAGTATACATGTATTATACATATAAGGAGTCTTATAATTTAGAGGTAATATATCCTAAGTCCATTATTTTATTATCTTTAAACCTTTATTATACTTTCATAATACTACGGTAAACTATATATAACACTATTTTTAAATACCGACAATGGTTCCCGCTAAAATTATTAGTTACTTATCATTTTTTGAAAAAACATAAAATGTAATGTTTAAGTGCTCCTCCTGTAAAATTATGAAAATGTGACTTAAGATAGTATGCTTCCCATGTACAGATATATTATTTTTTAAATTTTTTCAAACCACATTTACAAATTATGCCTATTATATTACGTTTACAACTTTTATTTACATAATTTAACATGTTTATAAATGAGATGAAGAATTTTCATATCATTTGTAAATAATTAAAGTATTAAGGTCTATTGGGAAAAAACATTTTAAATCATTTCACTCCTTATAAAGGTCGTTTATGTTAATTATGTTTAAATGACATTCTAATATGACATGTGTTAGATCTCCGATTTTGCCACAAGTACAATTTGGGAGTATCTGACAAGCCGATTATATGCATGTAATATGGCGTAAAGGCATGATTGGCTCTCAGCCGATTAATGGTCTTTATAAAATGTCTGTTATATTCTGTGTAAAACCATCTTTTTGAGAATATCCTAGGGTTACAATGAGCAAAATTTGAGCCAGTATTACATTCTCTGTAATGCAATTGCCAATTATTTTTAAGTTTTTGTCTGCTAAAAGTATCAATATCTGAAGCTGGAATTAAATTTTTGTTTATTTTTTCTCCGATCACATAAGCTGATTTAGCAAAATTGTCAACTATTTCATTGCCTTCGAATTATCAATTCATTATCAATTCGAACGAAGAAACATTGGTTTTGTTGCTCCTTCTAAACCGCAGACAAAGAATGAGGTTCAGCGTGAACTGCAGCAATTAAGGTGCCATTGTCAAACGGGTCCACTTTTGTCAACACTGATTTAAAAATCAACAAAAACACTTGTGCGTTTTGTCGCTGCTACAGGCGTTTCAAAGTGACAAAGTTTCAAAATTCAGTCAAATTGAGGGCGACAACCGACGACAGAAAACGTCATTGTGAGAAGGAAATGCGTTTTGCATTGTTGTTACATGACGACTTCACGTAACCACAAACAACCACAAATTCTCAACTTTTTGCTGCCGACTTCAAAAAGTGTTTCGTCTGTAAGCGACCTTAAAGACCAAGTAAACCAAAAAAATGAAAATAAATTAAACGACCTCTATTTGGAGGATTGTACGGAGTATAATTTTAACAGTGTAAAATGTTTATTTTAGATTTTATCATTTCGTTATTCAAATCAGCTTTCGAGAAACGTATGTTTTGTATCCCGCTGAGTAAATCAAATCGATATAATTGTACAATATGAAGAATACTTTAGTTTCCAAAAATAACATTATGGAAATACGTTTTTTGGTTAAATTTTAATATTTCAGAATAAAGAATATAATATTGCGTCAAATTTGTCATCTGAATAAGGCAGCATATTTCTTTATTAGTCCTGTCGCCAGTGGGGGTACAACGGCCTCCTTAATTCAGATGGACTTACCCAGGTTTTTTTATGTAGTTTGACCCGTAGAACACGAATTTTTTGGGTAACAGTCGATCCGGATGTCGATAAGATTGTTATAAACAAAGAACTTGAGGAATCATATAAGAGCGATTTTTCGCAAAACAAAACATTTTTTTTTATTTTTTGGGTCATTCTAACCAAAAAATATTTTTACAAGTTTTTTCGTAGGATGCACAGTTTTCGACATAAACGCGGTTAAACTTTCAAAAAATCGAAAAAGTGCAATTTTTGAAGCCGAATAGCTTTTGATTGAAAAATAAAATTGGAATTCTGCTTACCGCATTTGAAAGTACAAGTCAAATTCTATCGGTTTTGATTACTTTCATTGCTAAAAACTAATTTTTTTATTGTTAAACAAAGCTATAAAAACATAGTGATTGAATTATGTTTTCAATGCATTTCTCATTTGAAATCGAACGAGTAGGCGCGCATATGCATATGTACCTACAATTTCTACGCAGATTACGTACATTAAAACGCATGCATTGGACATGGAAAACACTATGTGTTTATGGCTTTGTTTAACAAATAAAAACTTAATTTTTAGCAATGCAAATAATCAAAACCGATAGAATTTGACTTGAACTTTCAAATGCAGTAAGCTTAATTTATTTTTTAATCAAAAGTTATTCGGGTTCAAAAATTGCACTTTTCCGATTTCTTGAAAGTTCAGCCACGTTTAGCTCGAAAACTATGCATACTAAGAAAGAACTTGTAACATTTTTGCTGAGAATCACCCAAAAAACACAAAAAAAATGTTTTGTTTTGCGAAAAATCGCTGTTATGTGATTCCTCAAGTTCTTTGTTTATAACAATCTTATCGACATCCGGATCGACTGTTACCCAAAAAATTCGTGTTCTACGGGCCAAAATACATAAAAAAACTTGGGTAAGTCCATCTGAATTAAGAAGGCCGTTGTACCCCCGCTGGCGACAGGACTATATAGTCAATACTTCAAAATACCAGCTGAAATTAGCTAACAGGTATGTACACAATGCGGTTGAGAGTGACCAGTATGGATGGGACTGGTCTGAGGATGGGACATAACCTATAAGTCCCGAAACCGGTAGCCAATGTTTAACATAAATAAAGGATAAAATATTGTGCGTATTGACCCTTTTCTTTACCTAACCACTGCATTTATGTACTCACACTTGCATCGGTTTCATCATTTTAAGAGAATCAGTAACACCAGTAAACTCTTATTTGTTATTTTATACTGCGTCGCTGCACAAAGTATAACTGAGAACATAGGAACTTGCCTACACTGTTATTCAGATTGTAATTTTATTCGTGCATACA